>NW_021130865.1:0-245627 GCF_004193835.3 Ostrinia furnacalis
TTTAATACATTTCCCCATAAATGAATATTAATTAATATTAGGTAATTTGTAAACCACGCTAAATGTGCAATTTGAAGGCACCTAAATTAATGTTCGCCTAATGTTAATATTTTTGGCATTGAAGTATAAATAAGTAAATAAATCTTAGAATGAAGAATGTTTTTATGAATGACAAAAACAGTTACAACTACGAGAAGTGTTTAATTAGCCACCTATAAGACAAAGCAAAGTAAATTCTGATCTTTAATGTCAGGGAAGTAAGTACGTAGTCCATCCAGACCATAAAAATATCATTATAGGATTTATAAAATGAGCAACAAAAATGTTCAGCTTTTAATATAATTTTTAAAATTTGTATTCTAGCTTTAACTAACCAATTACCATAATAATCCGCTCCAATCCACTGCAAGTTAGTAGTTCTGTTACAATGTATTTCATTTTCCCGCTGCGTTGTAACTTGTAATGCAGTTAATTACTTTCATTGAGTGTTTCTTCGTACTTCTGAGTTTCTTTTACGATTTTTAATGTACCAAGATACACTAACTTACAGTCTAGTTTTAAATTACATTAGTTATCTTCGTGACTTGGTTTTCTAGGTTCGCTTGTTCGTGATTTGAGATGGTAGTTCTGCATTTATATGCAAGGAGGTGAGTGGTTAAATAAGAGGTCAAAGTGGTTAAATTTTCACAGACATCTTAAAACATATTCCTTTAATAAATTACTTGTGTATTATATTTTTTATTTAAGAGTATTCAATTAATGATTCTCTGCCTCTTCACGTTTCAAATTATCTCTAAAAGTAAGTCTAAGCAATAAATAGGTTAATATTTCAATGTTTCTGTGGCCTGTCGTAGGCTACATTATGGTAGCGGGTTCGAATCCGACTGGGGACAATATTTGTCACTTAAGTATACCTACAGCCTAAAGCATTGGTAGTTATGTAGATGAATGAGTAACATCTTAATTGAATCTAAATAGTGTCATCACTAACTTTGCTTTTTTGAAGTACAGAGTCATTTGGATAACAGAATACTATGTTGACTATTTTATTATACTTTTTCACTATCTGAGTTATTATGAGAGTTTTTCACTACCTGAGAATCGATCCAATCGAATTTCCCTTATCATTAAAAATTTACCTACAAAAACCCTAAAAAATAACAAAACATAATTGAAATCTTATTTCTAAGGAAAGGCGTAAATTTTCTTAAGTGTCCGCCGTCGAGCAACACGATCAGATTGTAATATAAGCGGAGCGGAACTTCTGTCTATTTCACGATATTGAATATTTCATCGCCGATTTTGTTTTTTATTGGAGCAATACGTATTGTTCATCTTGGGCCGTTGTTTGAGCAAATTTGAATAAAAAAAAATTAAAAGAAACAAATACAAATCGAAAGATTTTATACTTACATCTTACGCCCGGTTCACACATGTCTCCGTTTTACTGTTCCGTTTTATCGTGTATGTAGCAAACGCACCACGATTAAAAGGCGATTGGTGGCTTCCTGCTACACCTGGATCAAACCGTAGAAGGCTTGCCGGTAAAAAGGGATCGATGTTCTGTACGAGCAGTACGCAATGACAAAATACTATGCACTCACGTACCTTGAGCAGATCGTTGACAGTTCCACCTCGAGTATGGGCAGCAGCAGTTGGGAATTCCTTCGGTTTCTAGCACATTTTGGCGTGTAGATGATGAGGTAAGTTGAGATCACATGGGAGGGTGACTAGCACACGCGTCGACGGGCCCGTTAGATACGAATAGAAGATGGCGATGTGACCGGTGCGGCCTCCAAAGCGTGACTGCCCTCAAGTTGTCAATAAAAATCCAACTCGAAGGACGGAGCGCATAAGCAGCCTAGTTTGACTGCGTTTTGTCACTACATTGATACTTATGCAGAGACATCGATACCCGCGATTANTGTATCAAGCATTGTTCCAAAATAGAATTAAAGAAAACCGTATCGGACTGGCTGGGCACACTTTCTTACGAGGACATAGAAAAATTGCTAAAAACTTCTGTATAATAAGCCTATTACGTGGAACACTCCGATCCCAAGACTTAGACTTCGTAGGGCTAATAGGCTTAAATATATTATCTTACCTTCTTACCTATATGTATACAACAAAGTACGTTCGCGCGATAAATAAAACGATTACAACAAATGTACTAGATGAATGTGGATGAATGTAGTGTCTATAAATAGAATTAATGTAAGCCGATGAATAAATTAAGCACCGATTAATGATGAAAGATTGCTTAATTTGATCCTACAATAATTCAAGACAATACTTAACGATGTTTAACGATAGGAATTCGGATAAATACGATATTACTGATGTGACCCGTAAGCACTGATACCGCACGATGTTGGATTAAGTAAATACTGATTAAATAGATTAACTCTGCAACCAATAACCGATAAATGAAATGAATAGATTTTACTAATTGCCGAGTATTTTAACCAGAAATACCACGATATCTGGAACGCGATACAGTACAATTTACAGGTGCTAGGTGGAAACTGTCCCGGGTTTCGGCACCAAAAAGGATGTAGCAAACGCACCACGATTAAAAGGCGATTGGTGGCTTCCTGCTACACCTGGATCAAACCGTAGAAGGCTTGCCGGTAAAAAGGGATCGATGTTCTGTACGAGCAGTACGCAATGACAAAATACTATGCACTCACGTACCTTGAGCAGATCGTTGACAGTTCCACCTCGAGTATGGGCAGCAGCAGTTGGGAATTCCTTCGGTTTCTAGCACATTTTGGCGTGTAGATGATGAGGTAAGTTGAGATCACATGGGAGGGTGACTAGCACACGCGTCGACGGGCCCGTTAGATACGAATAGAAGATGGCGATGTGACCGGTGCGGCCTCCAAAGCGTGACTGCCCTCAAGTTGTCAATAAAAATCCAACTCGAAGGACGGAGCGCATAAGCAGCCTAGTTTGACTGCGTTTTGTCACTACATTGATACTTATGCAGAGACATCGATACCCGCGATTATTATGAAAATTAAACGAAAAGTTACGATGACGGAACAGTGTACGTTTTTTTTTCGTCGATGTATGTATTACTGTATACAGAATACTGTGTCATGTGTGAAGTCGCTCATACAACTACATATGCCATCGACGAAAAAAAAACGTACACGATAAAACGGAACAGTAAAACGGAGACATGTGTGAACCGGAAGTTACCTAAGTCTGTCACCATAACAACAATGTTAACAGCATTGTTGTGTTCCGGCAGTTAGAGGTAAGATAGCCAGTTCCTCTGTGGTTAAGGATTCCGGGTGAAGCTCGCCTCCACCTTCGGCCTGATCGACATTTGGTGAGATACCATCCATTACCATCAGGTGAGATACAGGCCAAGAGCTTCCTCGTTGTGGATAAAAAAATACTTAAAATGTATTTACCTACTACTACAGATGCTTAAATAGAGAAATTCTGAACTCCTTTTTCTTCCATATTGTAAAAACAAATAAAAGCTACTATTATTCGAAATGAACCGATACAAACCATCACGCTTTGATGCTTTAACTGAATACTGAAACCATTCAAATATATTTTTAGAATATTGAAGCGAGTGCTATTATGATTGGTTGCTTATTCAAATCTATCGTAGTGTGTCTTAACGATGATCACAGTTTACTTCATTTGTTTGTTTCAAATGACGTCCACTGCGGGACAAAGGCCTCCCCAAAGATTTCCAGAACGACACCTACGCTACGCTGCCTGCATCCAGGTATTTCCCGCGACCTATACCAGAGGTGGAATTGTGTAAAGCAATCGTAATCATTTGACAGTTCGTAACGTACGATTATTCTGTCAAACGCTTTGTTTAACTGACTTTATCGTACGTTATGAACTGTCAAATGATTACGATTGCTTTACACAATTCCACCTCAAATCCACCTAGTGGGAGGCCAGCCCACATTACGTTTTCCTTTTCATTCGGTGCGTGATAGCCACTACATAACTTTTCTGCATTACTTACTTAAAGTTTTCAAATTTCTTCATGAACTAAGTAGCTAGTTCAAAAACACTATTACACATTGCCATTCACCAAATTGCGATGGATGTTCGAAATAAGACGCCACTCCCCGTTAAACTTCCACCAAACAAATAAAACTAAACCAGTCCTCTGGAAGATGGATTTCCAGTGGGCACACAGATTTAGTAAAACTTAATTGAAGTTCCGAATATCTCGGGCGAGCATACCACTTGCATTGAACGCGTCGCGAAGTTACTCCGACTCCCGAATCCGTAATGTTTTAATGCACTCCGTCTGGGTTGTCGGTTAAATAACAAAACGTTTACACTGTCATACGGTTTTAATTAAGAAATTAATTACGTCTTGTTATGTTTGCTTTTGTCTTTGAATTTAGGAAATTAGTAACTTTTAGTAAACTAACTATATCTCTACTGTTAGACCAAGTCTTTAGTTATAGTTTGTCGTTGCAGGGTGTGGGACGCCTGATGTTCACATTTGAGACCTTAGTTTGATTACTACGGAAAGAGCAAGGATGGTCCTTCTAGTCTGCTGAAACCATAGGGTACGTAACAAGGAAAGTTTTAGATTTTTTCATGGTTTCTCGTATTAACTTAATATCGTAATTGAATAGGACATTGTAAAAAAGTTTCCCTGGAAATACATCTGAAGTTGTGAAGTGATCGCGCAAGTTGGAGCTGGAGGAGATAGAGCGGTGTTGTGGCTGCCGTTATCAGTCAACGCTTTGACCGAAATCTTATCGAGAAAATCATCATCAAATTCTTTAGTTTCCACTGTAAGATCACGACTCGCTCTAATGTACCAGAGAGGCAATCAGAACATTTGGCATATTTTATACCCTATTTCAAGACGTCCACGCAAGGAGTGAGGATGGTCCTTCTACTCTGTAAAACCATACGATACGTCACAGGGATTTTTTCTCGTAGATTACGACATTGGAAACAGTTTCCCCGCTGGAAATACGTCTGTAGAGTTGTGGAGTGATCGCGCAAGTTGGAGCTGGTGGAGATAGCGAGGTGTTGTGGCTGCAGCCAACTGCTGCCGTTTATCGGTCAACGCTTTGTTACTGCTGTTTTTATTACGTTCGTATTTGAATTATCTTAATCGAAATCTGGTTAAGGACCTAATCTGTAAGAATAAAAATATAGTGTTTTATTTCAAAGGATTTTCGGACGCTGAATCCAGAAAAAAATGCTGAATTAAACTTACCTAAAGTTCGAATCGACAGCAAATCAGACAATGCGTTTTTATTGAGAAGTCTTAGGCTCGATGTGCCATCGCCTGTACTAGTCTATGAGAAATTTTATACATATAGAAGATGAACAAACACACAATTTGTTTACACTTTCAAAAGGTTAACTAACATTATAATTGTATAGGTTAATGAGCGTAAAAGATAGAGATAGCGTTCTAGCCACAAACAACGGCAAGCTTGTTTATCGGTCAATGGCCTGCTTAGACTGTTTACCTACTTCTCAGATATTTTATATCTACCAAAGTCGTAACTGCTCGGAAAGCTTTCATATCAACTCTAACTGCTCATAATTTGCTTTTTTAAGGAATCTACACATCAAACCCGCCGATATTTCGGCGTCTTAGATGTTTATTTAGGCTTTATTTTAAAAGAAACATGTTGACGACTTGAATTTCTATATCAACGACTCACGTCGTCGGGTCGGTAGGTAGTTTTGGTATGTAGAGTTTTGTATATATCAAAATTTAAAACTTCTAGCTACAAAGTCAGGGACAAACTATTACCTAAAATATACAAATGCGGATTGCAACCACACCATCAATAAAACAACGCGGACGATTTNGGGCACACTTTCTTACGAGGACATAGAAAAATTGCTAAAAACTTCTGTATAATAAGCCTATTACGTGGAACACTCCGATCCCAAGACTTAGACTTCGTAGGGCTAATAGGCTTAAATATATTATCTTACCTTCTTACCTATATGTATACAACAAAGTACGTTCGCGCGCGCACACACACACACANCCACGCAAGGAGTGAGGATGGTCCTTCTACTCTGTAAAACCATACGATACGTCACAGGGATTTTTTCTCGTAGATTACGACATTGGAAACAGTTTCCCCGCTGGAAATACGTCTGTAGAGTTGTGGAGTGATCGCGCAAGTTGGAGCTGGTGGAGATAGCGAGGTGTTGTGGCTGCAGCCAACTGCTGCCGTTTATCGGTCAACGCTTTGTTACTGCTGTTTTTATTACGTTCGTATTTGAATTATCTTAATCGAAATCTGGTTAAGGACCTAATCTGTAAGAATAAAAATATAGTGTTTTATTTCAAAGGATTTTCGGACGCTGAATCCAGAAAAAAATGCTGAATTAAACTTACCTAAAGTTCGAATCGACAGCAAATCAGACAATGCGTTTTTATTGAGAAGTCTTAGGCTCGATGTGCCATCGCCTGTACTAGTCTATGAGAAATTTTATACATATAGAAGATGAACAAACACACAATTTGTTTACACTTTCAAAAGGTTAACTAACATTATAATTGTATAGGTTAATGAGCGTAAAAGATAGAGATAGCGTTCTAGCCACAAACAACGGCAAGCTTGTTTATCGGTCAATGGCCTGCTTAGACTGTTTACCTACTTCTCAGATATTTTATATCTACCAAAGTCGTAACTGCTCGGAAAGCTTTCATATCAACTCTAACTGCTCATAATTTGCTTTTTTAAGGAATCTACACATCAAACCCGCCGATATTTCGGCGTCTTAGATGTTTATTTAGGCTTTATTTTAAAAGAAACATGTTGACGACTTGAATTTCTATATCAACGACTCACGTCGTCGGGTCGGTAGGTAGTTTTGGTATGTAGAGTTTTGTATATATCAAAATTTAAAACTTCTAGCTACAAAGTCAGGGACAAACTATTACCTAAAATATACAAATGCGGATTGCAACCACACCATCAATAAAACAACGCGGACGATTTGAGAGCGCACGCTCGCTGCAGGTCGATATTGGCTGGCCCATGAACAAGAAATCCTAGATATGAATAATCTAATCTAGTATTGTTTTTGTAGAAAAATCTAATAGCTTATCTGACTTGGATCATCAATCTTTTCAATATGGCATGGGATTAGGATTTGAAAGAACTATACATGCTTGGCAACTAGATCTCTATAGGTACTCGTACATAGGTACATGTATTTAGAAACGTTTATTTATCATTTGTATTACTTATTAACATTTAAACCTCATAAGCAGAGAGAACAGTTTCTAAATGTGGGTAAGTATGAAGTTAATAATCGTATATGCGTCCATGTAAGGACACGATTAAGAGGTATCATGAATAATTTCATTTAGTATACTGAATATCTTATTAATTAATGTTTAGCAAAATGAAAACAACATTAGGATTTTCAAATAACAGGCCTAAAAATAGCGTACTTTTCAGTTAAACTTTTCAAACATAAAGCAGTTTAAACCTGATAAAAACTTCCAGCAACATACGGCCACAGTAGCGGCGTGTATATTTTATAACTGGCCGACATTGAAAAGCGCTTCATTCGGTCAATTAATAAAGAAATATCTCCCCGCACGCGCCGGCGTCAAACGAGCATCCGATGCGAGCTAAATGTTCGGGGTTTTTATTCAGACTCTGTGCCTGCAGATAGAATAAATAAATAGCTGAATACAGCGAGAATAACTTTAGACGATCTTTTTTGGAGACAAATATTTACTGAGCTAAGGTTAAAAGTTGCATGCAGGCCGATACCAACCGGGCGATGTGGAAATCATTGGGGCAGGCCTGTTTTCAGCAGTGGACGTCCTGTGACTGAAATGATGATGATGATGATGATGATGAAGGCCTTTAAGCTTTTCGTCAAAATAACATTCAGCAACTAATTAGTATTTAGTTGAAACGGTGTCCTAATACAGCTCTAATTAAGCTTCGTGAAAGCTTTTTAATTAGACTGAAAACTTTAATGTTAACCTCGTAACAGCCAAAACAACAAAAACAATCACAAGCCAATGCAAAAAAGAGTATTTAGACTTTCGTTTACCACAAATACAGAGGTAATTATTTTTGTTTGTTACTTTTGCGCAATTAGCACAACATCAACTGTCCAATTAAAATACGCAAGTCTAAATCATGTTAATTATATTATAATAAACAATGAAAATTTTGTTCTTGTGGAACATAAAGACGTCAATAAACACACTCGGTATGTGGCACCAGACTCAAAGTAAATGTGAAAACAAATAGTTGATCTGATGCACTGTGAGTTTGCTATTTGATTTTCCTAGTCTGTTTGCTAATTGAACTTCGTTGTCATTTACTGGATTTTTTATTCAGAACACATTCAACATCTTTTAATTTTTATTTCTCTCTTGGATTGGGTTTTGGAAAAAAATCTGACTAATCACTCTGAAGTCGAAAGAACAAAATAAAACATAGTCCAACTCCGAATCTCTGTACTGGCGAACCCCTCTGGAAAAATAATAGTAACAGGAATATTGTTAGGTTATTTGGGTAGTGGATTTTTTAAAGTTTACCTAAAAATGTCTCTTAAATTTTTTGCTACGCTTTGCTATGCTATAGTTTGGTTCCGACTTTCGTGTGATTGGCGTCTGCATCGCTACAAACGCGCGTCGATGACATGCCCTTAGGCCCGGTTTTCACCATAACGGAGCAGAGCGGAGAAGTGTTTTAATAACCAATCAGATTTCATTATATCCACTTCTTCGCACAACTTAGTCGGGCAGTTGATCAGTATGGGCATGTATGGGAGTGCGCACACTACGCCGATTCGATTTGGCTGATTCTTCATACAATTTAAAATCGGGCACAACTATCGGCCCACTAAAAATCAACGGTGTGCGCCTACTTTTAGTTGTAGATTTTGTGTTCTTCATCTTCTTATTGAAAATATGTCGTATGTCTTGCTTTTAAGAACAGAAAGTAACAGTTTTATCTCCAAATTCAGGTTCAATATCACAGCCTCATTTCCATAACCGTTCTCCGGCTGACGTCTAGGTTACATTTTAATATCATGAATAGGAAATTTAAGATAACAGACGTTCAAGTAAGACCTTGAATAGTTATTTATAATACGATTAGCCCGTTTTTACTTAAATACGAACGAAATGGTTAATCAAATTTTAAATTGCGGAATAATTACAAGTTTACAGATAATGCGCGTCAATAGTATGCATTATTGCGCAATTATTTCTAATCCCCCATAAAAATCAAACAAAAATAAAATAAAACCTAGATAAAATGAAATAAAAAATACGTAGAAGACAGGACGCGGGGTTGATTAACGTCGAAGGGCAGGTCAGCAAAATGAAACACAGGGCTCGATCCAAACGTGACAGTAATAGCGTGTTCAAACGGCGACTGAGGCATGAGCTCACACAATCAAAGTAACGGACAATTGTTATCTTTGTCTCGCTCACGCCCCAGTCTATCTTACTCTAATAACAATAGACAATAGTTACTTTGTATAGAAATTCTACTACAAAAAGGTTCGTTAGGTACTAAGATAATGAAACGACTGAAACAAAAACTATGTTTATTTATTTTATTTATTTATTTAGGAAAACATATACGAGTAGCTTAGTTTAATACAGATAGCATTACTGTTACAACTGCTAATGTAAAAGGTATGTCCATACATCTCACTGTCAATAATGTTTATTAGTAATGACCAAAACATGATAATGAGTATTGCCTATGACTATTGGTTGTATCTTAAGCCTTTCTTGGTAGAGCAGGTTTAGTTAATATTAACTATACTAAAAAGGCGTTTGATTTTATTATAATAGCAGGTGTAGCTACTCTAGATTACTCTCAGTATCTATTTGTAGATAAAACTGTTCTAGTTTATATTAATAATCTACTAATAATGTCTTTTAAGCCCTCAACTTGAACAAGCCACTTCAACAGTAAATACGAGTACTATATTACTACTTGCAATGTTTATTGTTGCTATTTTCTAGCATAATCCATGAGCTACTAAGACCTAGAAGTTCACTCTGTTGCACATAATTTAAGAAGCGACTAAATTAATATTAAGTAACCATTTCCGAGATCTACTGCATAATTTTGATGCAAAATGGCGCGACCCCGCCTGCGATCTGCATTGCATCGTCCCGTCTTGGAGATTTGTTTCTATCGAAGAACAATACACTTCCGAGACACTGTTACACTAAGCCTATATCATCATCATCTCAGCCATAGGCGTCCATTACTGAACATAGGCCTCACATTTTAAATTAAATTGCTTTGAAAATTAAATCTATGACCTACCTTCATCTGCCAATCTGGAAATCGTTGGGGGGGGGGGGCTATGATCAGCGGTGATGATGATGATGATGCATATAATTTATTTTATTGCACAACCAAGTTTCTAACTTGCCGCAGTCGACACTGCGGTATAACGACTTATACCGTATTGTTGAGGACATATAACAAAGTTAAGCCTTGACTTGTGCTTGTATTTCACTGCAGATAAACGACCCCAACGTCCCCAACTATGACGTTATTCGAGCCATAGATGTAAGCCATACGATTTTTGATGGTTTCTGACTAGGAAGCGAACGTTAAAGTAAAATGTACACGGATCGAAATTGATCTCTTTCATCGTCCAAGATACATAATAATACTATGCTTAGGACTTTAACCTAATCGTTAAACCATAATGCTCGTAGTTAACAAACACGCTGTGAATACGTTGGGAATCCTCCTTACAGTTAGGACTTTGTAATGAACACTGAACAGTGAGAGCAGATTAACAAATTTACCTCATAATAAGAGGACAAATGTTATTCATAATTTCATTTTAGTGTACCAAAGGTCAAAGGAAACACACGGCACTACGCAGATATGAGGAAAATATTAAAAGTAACCTCGAACCTCGACTTTGTACAGGCGACAAATTACACATCAGACATTTTTGTTGCAAATTAGCACCTTTTACAAGTATACAAGATCCACAGTGGTTGGTGTGATGTGCCGCCATCTGTACAAAGATAAAGCTAACCCTAAGTCATCGTTAGTCGAGGAATACTATTGTCAATATTCTTTGTAATGAATCGAATAATAAATATCATTCATTCATGAATAGAATAGTGTTTTAAGCCGCTCTATCATTGGCAAAATTTCGTTTGCTACCATAAAATATTACTCATCAAGTGAACTTATTTTAATTTATCCTGTTAGGTAATAACTCTTACTATTTTCCTATCCTACCAATAGCTGCGGTAGTAGCTACATTTTATTTTATAACCTAGCGGGTCGAACTCTATCAAATTCCAAATCTAGATTAAAAATACACGTTAGTTAAAAAACCATTCACCCGCTTTGTGTATCAATCAAATCTCCGAACAGTGCAAACTAGAATGTGTAGTTTTTTATAAAAACACGTGAACCGTTCATATGCATAACGACATTGCGTTGATTGCATATGTTACTGTAAAAGCTCGAATTGCAGTAAATCCTAAGATATTCTAGTAAAACCTAAGATCTACCAATTCCTAATGGTAAATGTCCCAAAAGGTTTGCGATTCGAACTCTTACCACCATTTCGTTGGTAAATCTTAGGATTTACATTAATGGCACGGTAAATGTTGAAAAACAAAACAAGCATTTTTGACAGATAATAATCGGTCTTATCTACGCATTACACGAGCGCAACCTTTTTGTATTGTTTAAATGTACGAATAATGTAAGAACTAAAAAGAAAGACCAAGGTATCACTTTTCATTTTAATACAATTAAACAAACCATGATGTCACTGCCTTGTTTTATCTTTAGCAACGTAAGATCATGTCATATAAAATACTAGCTTTTGCCCGCGGTTTCACCCGCGTGAAATTTAATTTGTCACAGATCGCCATAAATTATAGCCTATATGTTATTCTGGGTTATAAACAATAATACTGTAAAGTTTCATCAAAATCAGTTCAGTAGTTTTTGCTTGAAAAGAGTAACAAACATCCACACAAACTTTCGAGTTTATAATATTAGTAGGATGCTTGCAGTACAAAATTTCAGTGTCCTAGATAGGCTAGATATGGGTATGCGCTACTATCAATGCTGGGTTATTATAATTCCGATTTTTTCCACTTCACATTTCGTCCATGCCATGGATAAAATAGCCATGGAGTCCATGGTATTATCATTTTTGTTATATTTTACTAATTAAAAGTTCTGTAAACTTTTACGAAAACAACATCGTTGGTAATGAGTCAGAAGGAATAAAAAAAGGAAACAGTAAAAATGTGAACACCAAAACACAAGAAAAATAAATGATTGCAAATAATTTAAATAAGTTGGTATTAGTTTGTTATCATATTATGATACTTTCATAATACTATGTACCTGTTTTGTCTAATGTTGATGAAAGTACCTAAGTAATTAAGAATTACTCATTGTTTTATTCCTGAAACCAACATCTACCAGCTGACAGAGGTAAAACCTAGCATATACTGAATTCGAATGGTAAAAGCTCGAAAAAGTCGTCGTATTTTCAGAAATACTTACATTTACCAACTCATGTCGGTAAATCCTAAGACTTACACTTAAATCTTAAGATTAACCGTAGTTCGAGCTTTTACAGTAACACATACAAACCTCAGCACACACTATTTCCAAACAGACCGCGGGGGCGTGACGTCACAAAACAATTGACGGTCGCCGGTCGTCAGCAGGAATGGACGAAAAACCACAGCTAATGTTAGCCCCACCATATACTCGTAATTGAGCAAGCGTACGCGATAACAACGCGCTCAGTGTACAACCAGCGCCCGCGCCTCTTGCACGCATCAAAAAACATGGCAGAGACAGAGCAGACCATCGGGTTTTGGGACGAGTTGACCAGTCCCATCAACCTAGTTTTAGTTGCAGTTATAGTGTACCTTATTTACAAGATCATACAGTCGAAATTCGAGTCGGAGGTTGAGCTCCCACCACCACCAAAACCGCTGCCAAAGATACGAAAGGACTTAACAGTCGCCGAGTTGAAGAAATACGATGGCACCCAGGCTGATGGAAGAGTTTTGCTGGCTGTGAATGGTGTCATTTTTGATGTCACAAGAGGAAAGAGATTCTATGGTCCTGGTAAGTTCACTTTACCTTCAATTATTATCAAACTCCGAAATCATGCAGTAAAATATGATGTCGCCGTCGGTTATATGGGTTCTAGTTTAATAACTAGGGTAGAGTCGACTGACGATTTATGCCTCTATAAATTTTGGTACCGCAAAATAATTGTAGGCATGTACAATACTTCCAATCTGCGGTATCGCCGAAATTGGCTTGTTTATAAGTGGTTGCCGATAAGCCCTGTAGAAGTAACGATTTAGCTGCACTGGAAATAAACTGGTCGATAGTAATAGTAAATAAACTCAATGAAAAGTAGCGTCGTAGTAGCGTCTAGTCTCTATGATCGCTTAAAAACAGTTTATGAATCTAATTATCATGGATCACCGGGCACAACACATGATATACGGCGGTCTCTGTCACACGCGTTGCGAGCGGGAGTGTGTGATAAGGACAGGTGTTGCGCACGCTCTGGTTCCTCCACACTTTGGAGAACTGGTTGTTTGAAACTAGTTATATCACAGCTATTAGGCCAATGTTATCGTTATGCGATCCATCAACAACGATCGAAGTATCCGATAACAGACGCCGTGGGTAAATATTGTATGTGAATTGGATAATGTTTTAAAGATGACATTTTTGTGGTGTTAGTGAAGTTTTACTGCACACTAGTAAATAGATAAGAGATTCCGTCGCGAATCAAACGTTTACAATAAAACTTGTCTGTCATCATGACATACTATTAACTACTAGTTACGACATACAACCTTCGAGAATGTCATTTTAGCAGATATTAGTACTATTATTATATTAAATCTAGCTTTAGCCCGCGGCTTTAATTTAGTTTGTTACAGATCGTTATAAATTATAGCTTATATGTTAATCTCGGTTATAAACAATAATACTGTAAAGTTTCATCAAAATCCGTTCAGTAGTTTTTGCGTGAAAGAGTAACAAACATCCAGACATCCAAACATTCGCGTAATTTATAATATTAATAGGATAGTAGGAAGGAAGTAGGATGAGAACAGAGCAACAACTACAACTAAGATTTAAATCACAAGGTAAGTACCTACACACATACGGTTTTTAGTTAGGAAAAAATTATAACATTTAAAAATTGACAAATTATGCAACATTAACTTTAGTTTCATAGATTAAGTACTTTGGATGTTGGACATTCATAGATACTTTGGATGTTGTACATTGAGTTGCTGAGTCATCATTACGAGAGTCATGTAAGTTATAGGCAAATTTAATCAATCAATGATGAAATTGCAGTTCGGTGGTACAAAGTACAAAATTTCCTTATCGATAGGTAGGATATATATTTGTATATTTCTCAAAGATGTGATATTACTATACTTACCTGATAGAAATAGTAATAGGATAAGTCTATTTAAACTGTTTTTGTAACAACGATATTGAAAATAATCGTAATCATCAGAAACATTTAAAACCCATAAAGCACTAACTATAAAATTTTCAATCTTTGCTCTCAAACGAGTAAAATGTTCAAAAAACAAACCTAACCATGGCTAAGCTGACTTTTTCTCCCACGTCAAAACGATTACGAATAAAAATGGCTCCATAAAAACATGCACCCAATCCAAAAAGACCACGCGACCGGCTTATCGGTTATGCTAAGTGTACTGCAGTAAAAACAATAAGAGACATTAGTATTATTTACCCATTACAATATTTATTTAGTACCTATTTCACAGAGAGATTTAAAGACTGTGCAAAAAAAATGGACAAACTAAATACATTAAAATTCAAACCGCCATTGGTTGTCTGTTGTCTAGACACATCGTTCATGTTAAGTTGACCTACTTACTTCCTTTATAGTATTGTATAAATGGTTTTAAGCATATTCGTAAGTTGCTGCTGACATTGACTGTGACCTTATTCAATATACGCGACTCGTATAATTGCTGATTTAGTAATTTACGAGTTTATTACAAAAGAAAAAAGTAGTTTGCTCGCCGAAAAATACATCATACCTAATTATATACCTGTGTCCCTACGTTGTCCGTCCGCGCAGGGGGCCATCGTTCATTTCAGCCGAAAGACGTCCACTGCTGGACAAAGGCCTCCCTCAAGGATTTCCACAAAAACCGGTCCTGTGCCGCTCGTATCCAGGCACCTCCCGCGACCTTCACCAGATCGTCGGTCCACCTAGTGGGAGGCCAGCCCACGCTACCTCTTCCGGCTCGTGGTCGCAACTCAAGAACTTTCCGCAGGGGGCCATAATGAACTTTAGTTTATAAAATCACAGCTCTAAGTACTAGATATGTCACAGTAAAGTTGTAAATTCCGTCACATTATAATCTGACTACAATCTAACCTCTCTGTTAGTTTAGAATCTCGCGCGTTATATTATGAACTGACGGAGTTCACAATTTTACTTTGACAGATACATTAGAAAGCAGCAGCGTGTTAGGTATTCTCTGTTAAAAGTCCTGAAAATTCGTCTGATTCATCCTCGCTCATGAAGAAATAAATTGTAACGATGATTAGCAGTATCTTCCCAGTTTCTTAAATCAAAGACGTGACTTGCAATTTTCGCGATATGGGTGGATTGCCGATTAAAACAATCTGAAATAAACAATGATTTTTTTATTTCAAAGTAGGTACAATCCTACTAATATTATAAATGCATAAGTTTGTGAGGATGAATGTTTACTGTTTAGTACTTAATTACTCAATCAACCAAAAACTACTGAAGGGATATTAATGAAACTTTACATTATTATTATTTATTCGCCAGAATAACATGTCTGTGATATACAACGATCTGATATAAACTGAATTTAACGAGAACGAAGCCGCGTGAAATTTAATAGCTGGTTAAAGTATATTTTATGCTGCTAGATGCTTCGAAAAATATACTGGGCTACACTGTAATGTGTCAATTAATCAATGTAGGTCAAAATAATCACTGCGCCCAACGTAGAGTTCCCTAACCGATGTTACACGATAACAAATTATGTGAGTCATATTATCAGTATACGGTTTGCGAGGTGCGCTATGTGTACCAAACACTCAAAAACTTTTGAACTTGTTGATAATTTGGTATCAGGAAAAAGTTATAATTCCATTTTGGTAAAAGTTATAAATAACTCTTTCTGCTACGTATGTTTTTTGTACCACAACAAACCTAACAGAGATTCAAGAAACAATTTTCATAGACAGAGTTAAATAAATATCATACAAAAAACAAAACAGAAATCAGCAAACTTTCCATAGTAAGCAATTAGCGTAAAATGTTATTATAGTTAGGTACTTAAAAACCTACTGTTTGCGAGAGCAATATCTGTGAGTTACCATCAAGAAAAAATGTAAATAGTATAGTTACTTACTAATGTTTTTTCTTTTCAAATATCCCCGAGCAAGTTTAGTCCCTGAAAATAGAAAATACTTTCTTGGGGGAGGAAAATCTCTCACCACATTAAAAATTGTTTACGTCTTATTTTCCTAAAGATAGCCCATCTACATAATTCATATTTTATTCACTCTGATGACACTTCCATTAATGTAAAAACATGGAAATAGGTAGATTTTGTGAGTTCGTTAATATTTAAACGAATATGTCTCCGTAAATCATTTTACGGGATATCAGTGTTTTTATTGTGCATTATGATTATTTATAATACGAAAGAATAACAAACCTAATTGGTATAAAAAACTACAAAGACATACGAAATCCTGTTAAACATTTTACTTTAATATTGACATGTTAATGTACCTAGTATGTATATTTTTTACTTTACGTTGAATATTATTTAGCATGAATTATGTTGTAAAGTTAACAACACGCCTCGCTTAAAATAAAAACATCATTACCAACATCGTGTAAGATATGAATATTTTATGTGTAAAGCATTGTCTTAAATATTATTATGAGGGTCGTACAAAGATATTTAATATCGTTTGTACCGAATGCTAAATATATTTCGGTACAGACAGCAATTGTAGATATCTTGTTATTTTAGATAACAAAATCTGAGCAAAACATGTTTATTACCTCTGTTGTTGCAGACAATATAACAGGATTTAATTTTGATTAAGAAGCATAAATCATCACACAATAATTCGTTTCGCAATATTATTTTATCACCAGCCGGGCTAGGATGCTGTAATAAATTTTATTGAAGATTTTAGACGACAAACGTATGGGCTTATCGCGTAAAATCGATAAAATGGCGAGATAAAATTTTATCTTTGATTTAATAGGTAGGAGATTTACCTATGACTTGATAGGTAGGTGTTTTTGTCAAGAAAAGAACGATTTAGTGAGTACGTGAATCCATAAAAAACAAATGCCGCCTACGGCCTACTGGCTTGGTATTTCGGTCATCGAACTAAACGTCAGATGGTGTTCTTGGATAGAATCTTGCTGGGGGTAAATGTTAGAGTTGTGTGCAGGAGAATTTATACCTAGAGTCATATGTTCATAGAGTACATGATTGATTGTTATCTTTTTCAAATTCCAGGTGGCCCCTACTCTGCATTCGCTGGTAAGGATGCCACTAGAGGGCTAGCCACGGGAGAAGTGGCAGCGTCAGACAAAGAGTACGATGACGTCAGCGACCTCAAGGATGAAGAGCTTGCATCAGCCAAAGAGTGGGAAGAACAATTCAGAGGTAAGCCTTGAATATACTAATCTGTAGGACGTTTTTGTCGCTAGAAAAAAAGATATAAATAAAAGTAACAAGTAACTTCTTATTTCAATGAATACTAATCAAGTAAAAAAAACACTTTCACTTGATTTTAATTAATACAAAACACAAATAGATTAGATTGAATTTAACGGTGTTTGTGTCTAACACAAAAAGACTGTTAGCATAAGTAGAGCCTAGCGCACACCAATCAAAACACTGACAGTACCTACAATCAAAAGTCACTCTTATCAGCCTAGCAGAAGTGGAAAAACGGATAGAGCTGATAAATTACATTTACATGAAGTAAATGCGTAGGCTCTACATTTTGTGATCAGTTTCAAATTACACTTGGTTTGTATAATTATCACGTTGGTGATGGTTGCGTTTTATTGGCGGTCGAGCTGGTACATCCTGGCTACACAGGAGTTGTAGCGGTGGGAACGAGAGGATGGAATAGTCCCGTATATCACTTTGGTCTCTACTTTGACTATTCACTGTCAAAAAGTACCTAATAAATTATTCAAAAAGTTTGCACTATGTAAGATTAAGAAAAATATTACACTCATTAACCACTTTTTCACATAGTGGATGAACCACAATGTAATCATATCAAAGTCCTATAAGAATAACTACTATTTAAACATTTTTAATCTTTTACAGAAAAATATGACATCGTCGGCCGCCTCCTAAAGCCGGGTGAAGAGCCGAAAAATTATAGTGATGACGAAAGCGAAGACAAGAAAAGCCAGTGAAGGCCTAAATGTGGTCACAACAGAGAAACATGTCGCAGACTCACTCCCTACTGAAGCCCTTGGACCATTTCGTAGCCATTTCATAGCTGGCTACAAAATGGAAAAAAAAATCCCATTTGGAAGCAGGCTTCTTACTGGCAAGCTTCGAAATGGGATTTTTACCCGTAAAAAAATAATTGCGCGGAATTAATTGCGAGTTTGTTGAGCTGGAAAATTTTTAGTGTACGTCAATTTTTAATTCCTACTTAGATTGTAATGTAGCTGTAATGTAAGACGTTGAACTTATGAACGCTTGAGAGCCTTTTGATATGTAAAAGTGGAGCAGCTATCATAGAGTCTAAAAAGTTTCACTTGCAAAGATATTTATACGACTATAAGCATTTCCTATGGCTCCATCGAACCAAGGGCTAAGAATAAAGGCGTCTTGCCTTTATAAACAGAATAAATCTATTTGTTTTTCCAAAGACCGCAAGAAATGCTGTCTTGTGCTTATAAAAAGTCATGTACTTTAATGGTCAAAACGTCCTAAAAAGAGTATCAAAATTATTACGGGTCACGTGACGACTGACGACTGAGCTTGCTGCACATACCTCTCTTATGCCCAAATATTGTTGCCGAAACGTGATATTTTGTAGAAACCGGGTAAATGTTTAATTAAATATTTTTATAGGGTTACTTGTTATGGTGTATTTTCATTTCTTACCATGACCTTTAATTAATGTTAAGACACGAGAAAACTAATAACTAGCACAATCCTGTTAAAAAAACTTAAACAACTTTTATCTGTCTGTTATGATGATTTGTGTTATCAGGCTAATGTACAGATGATAGCAAATCATAATGACGATTATGATGAGTGGGTTGACCAAGGATAAACGACATAAAGATTATGAAGAAGTTATCAGGTGACACTAACTTTGTAGTTCGTTTCAGCCAAATGACGTCCACGGCTGGACAAAGGCCTCTTCCAAGGATTTCAATAACGACCGGTCCTGCGCTGCCCGCATCCAGGTACTTCCCGCGACCTTCACCAGATCGTCGGTCCACCTAGTGGGAGGTCTGCCCACGCTACGTCTTCCGGCCCTTGTACTTAATTTTTTTAGTAACCACTACCAATTATTGTGGTTGAAATGAAGACCGATATTAGGTATGATTGGTAATCCATTCTGTCGAAAAGTAGAGGCGATAAAAATTCTTCTGATATTTTCTGTCTTGACAAGTTTACAATAATTAACCAGAGTTCAATTAGACACCCAGCGAATTTTTCTTAGGACATATTCTCCACATACGGGTTTCTCAAATGTTGCTTCAAGTCTGTTCCCAGCCTTACATCCAAACAAATACAGTTTACAACTGCATGACAGCAGATGAAAAGTCGCGTTTTCCAAGTTTTAATGGTTCGGCCAACTCGGTGGTCAGTCCCGTCGCAGTGTGCAGTCATGTCGGCGAAAAGTATTTTGTTCCTGTGTCCACGCACACATCCTCATGAAACTTTAAAACGGTCCGAATTGAACTCTTGTGTTGTTTAAAGTTTGTTTTATTGACATCTCACGTTTTCGTTTGATAACTCTATCTTTTAAATGACAACTACGAGTAAAAATAACTTTTATCTACTGAACTTTTTGCGTCACATCCTTGATTTTTAGCTTCAATATGGCGTAACTTACGAAAAGTATTTTAACGTTTTCAAATATTTATACATAGATACTGCATAAAACTTTATTTCTTTTGCTGTTGCTTGTTTTCCTTTTACAGACTTAAATGAACTGTCAACCGTATGCTGAGTTGCACCACCTAACTATAACAGTAACTATGACGATAACCGGTGCTTTTTGTATGGAGTTTGACAGACTTTTGATGTTTGTCAAAGTTAAAGTAAGATGGTGCAACCTAGCCTTAATATCCCAGCACCTTTTGAATTTTCGTTGAGTTTCTAAATAATCCTGCGGGCTTACCGATAACTTGCAGCAACTATCAGGTACATAACAGTTACACATTAGCAAAACTGCATACAATCGCAGCACGGCAAATTCGAGGCGAGTGCCAACCACCGGCTCGATCGCCAGTGTTCGGGTATTTCATTGTTGGAAAGTTTAATCGTTGCAACCGTAAATATCAATAGAGAGCGCTATGAACGGACCGTGCGATGCATTGTTTGGACGCTACTAATGCACTGCTTTCAGGTTTTGACCGTTGTTCTGTAGTTCATGTAAGTTAGATTGCCTTGCGATTCATAGCTGCATTGTTATTTATTCAAACAATTATGTATTTGCCAAATTGGCATAAGGGCACGCAAACAATAGCATTAATTTATGTTTGTTGTAATAGAATGTGCGTGCACTAATTTCATAGGGATTAATGTAAGTATAATTTGAGCCATTTCGATGAGGTTTCATGAAGAGATCATCATTTCAGCCACAGGACCCACAAGGTGGACCAACGATTTCATAAAGGTAGCAAGAAGGCGCTGGATGCAGGCCGCTACCAACCGGACCATGTGGATTCATTGGGGGAGGCCTATTTTCAGCAGTGGACGTCATGTAGAAAACCTTTGACAGCAAAACTTTGATAGCAATCACCAAGTTTATCATCCTACAGGCGTCAAATTTCTACGAGTAGGTATTACCGCTTGACGCAGTCACCAGCCCAATCCAAGCTGGATTGGATAAACGGGTCTATTATTCAAAGTGAGTACGCAGCATGCCTGCGAGCTAACTCCTTAATTAAATTCACTAAGCCATGAAAATTTTATCGGTCCATAACCCGAGTTTACTTCTCCGAATTCATATCTGGCATGCCGGTGGGTACTCATATCCAGAAATGCTCTGGCCAACGCTAGGAGTGCTGGCAATTTCCTCCCGATTTCCTCAACGCCCGCCTCCGACAAAGGGACTAATCTCTGGAAGGAACTCTATTTTACGCTTGATCTCGCTCAGAAATGTTTTATTAAATCTCCAATATCTTTAAATACCTGTGTCTAAGTGTTTAGGTAATAGAAACGGTTAAAGCTGATCGGTTTGTGGTGGCATTTTTATTTCAAGTGGATTTTTTTCAGGCTCAGTGGTTAATTTCAATTTAGTTTGAACTGAATTAGGTTAGCCCATATAATTTTGAGCAGCATTAACCTACAAACAACTGATGGCCACCTAACCTAGTCTCGCTGCTTGAGTTCCTACTCCTATTATTTAAGTACTAAATACATCAAAATGGCCCAACGACCTAACTAATAAAATATACAAAATTTTGTATTTCTACGAGATTAAAATCCAATTACTTACCATAAACCAGTTTCATGGATTCCAAGAACTTTGTTATCCGACGTAGTTTAGATAGGCAAGCAAATCAAGGCTCTATTCGCCTAAGTAGGTCTCAAACATTCAGCGAAATTCCGCTCAAAACGGTATCATTTGATTTGGTTAACGCCTACATATCTATTATGTATGTATTGAGAAAATCCCAACCGAATTTTTCAAAGAACGGACGAGTTCACAACGTACCGATGTTTCTGATTAAAGCCGATACGATTGCATATGAATCGATTCATCGTGAATATTGCAGTATAAGTTTCTTTCTATAGACTTCTTGTAATTCTAATAATTACTGTAAATTACATGTAATACTCATAAATTACATACCTAGTCATCGAGTTAAATTCGAGTTAAAACTTAAATCGATTGCAAACAATCGATATGTCCACACATCGATTGTGGTCCATTACACATCTCTTGATTGCCGTCGGTTACGCCTACATAGGGTTAGGAAACCTAGGCATTCGATTAATTAATATTGTAGTGTTAATTGCGATCTGGCAATTTCCTTCTAAACCTAAATGGAATTTCTAATGCTGTATTAAGCAAACGCTCCGTAAGCCCCTACTCTGATCAAGAACTATGCATCATGTAATCAAGATGATTAGATCTTTCACAATATACATTTTTGATAAACACGATTTAAACATCGAATTTAGTAGGTATTATTGTACTTAGACGTATCTAATCTACTCTTCATAATATGATTATTCGTCGAATGTTACGGAGCTAGTTGATGTTTGAAGCGAGGTAAAGATTTACTTGCTATTAATTTCAGTTTAGTCTCTAGGCAGGAATTTAACTCTGTTAGGCTGAGTTGCACCACCTATTTTTTACCGTAATTTTAACGATAACCGGTGTTTTTGCATGGAGTTTGCCAGATTTTTAGCGTTTGTCAAAGTTNGGCGTTTGTCAAAGTTAAAACGGCAAATATTGCAAGTTCACAAAATCGTATCTACTCGTATGAAAACTGAAATTCTTGGAAGTTGGTATATGCCGCGTGTTCTTGTAAGTTCTGCGCCGTAACTCTTCGTCGCGAGCGCAAAAGCGAGCGAGCGAGCTATCTCCGAAAGCAATAGAGCAATTGGACTTGTTTTATTTTCGCAGTTTTTGGACTTTTGACTACTGTTACTATATACTTCGTGATACGAATATTCAGAAAGGTCTTAAAATACTATAGACGCTTCGTTTTTGTCGAAGTAAAGACATATTTAAAGTTAGTCTCAGACTGTAAGAAGTTCATTAAATTTTAACTCTTTCGACGTAGCAACTTTGATTCATATAATTCAGTTATGATATAGAAGTATGAGATAAGGTTTCAATCGTTTTTAAAAAGTAATTGCAATGCACATCAAGTTGCTGCATGGCTTCACTACTGGTTGTGCACAGGATTTGCTTCAGTTTTTTTGCCAAGTAGGAGGATATCCTGGAAAAATTATAAAATAATGTAGTGGGTGGAAACGCAACGCAACGATAAAAGCAAACATTTATTATAAAATAATTTATTTTCTTTTAAAACTGTTTAAATTGTCAGGTTTGATTATAGGTACTTCTTCTTCTCTTTCATACAAATCATTGCCTGTAAGTTTATCAAATAACTCCATTCCATTCGCCAGCTTAATAAGAGATTTGTAATCCTCGGGTTGGAACCACGACATTGTTCATCGAATTCTGGAAACAAAAAGCAACCCCGATAATGCTGCCCTGTCCCACTTTCGAGTCTGGTCCATAAGGGTCAGTTTCCTATGGATTTACCAATATTCCTGAATATAAACTAAGGCTTAAAGCCTCTCGCCTCTCATAAATCAGTTTTGTAAAACGTCACAGTCTTAATGCTAATTGTATTAAGTTCCTGATTTGGGTCTTAGCGATAATAACCCCTTTAATGAATTGAGATCCGTGTTATTATAACTTTTTTGTTACTTTCTTTACCTTTATTAAGCTGTTTTAGACTAAATATCTGGTAGAGCAAAGATTAATGAACTAATAAATTGGCCAGAATTCAGTCAACGAGTAGGCATCCTACTTTTTTTTATTAATTTTAAAGTCGATATCTGAGAATAATTTAATTTATTTCTAACATTATTGTTTCATATTATCATTTGGAATGACAATAATATTTTCAAATAAATGCTCGTATTTCTATGTACATTCGTTTCTAAAAGGCTACTGCTGAATGCTAATAAACTTTTTTATCTCGTGTTTTGCTGCAGTATGGCATTAAAATCTCTCCTTTGATGTTCGCATGTAATGTAATTTGCACACACATTTTACCCAGGGAATATGGGAGATTTAACTAATATCATCAACCCATATGTTTTATGTTCATTTGTATTGGTTGTAGACTGATTCTGGTCATGTCCAAATTGTTAAAGTCATGTTTATAAACCCTAGTACAGTATTTGCCTGCCATCGTGTAATCATATTAAATCAGACTGTATGTGAGTGTATCGGACATTGCGTGCATCTTTTGTTTAATGATCTATCCTTGATAATTAGTGTGTCTACGTAAAGTTAGTCATTGGGAGCGGAAAGGGAAGGTTGACATAAATTGTATAGTGATAGAATAGAGCAGTGTTTTTCAACCTGTGGGTCGCGAAGCCTTTGTAGGGGGGTCGCGAGAGGTCATAAAAACTACCTCAGTAAAAAAACAGTAAAGTTTTAAAGACATATTATCAGAAATCTAATTATGAAAATGCGTAAATGTTGTATGGATTGAAGTATTCGGTCCCTACAACATCTTTGGAACATTATAAAATGCATGAAAAAAAAAAGTGAGTGGTCGGGGGGTTGCGAAATATTTTTTCATGCTAGGGGGGTCGTGTCATGAAAAAGGTTGAAAACCACTGGAATAGAGCATACAAATCTAAAAGAAATCTAGTCTCGCAGACGTTTTGACGTCTTGAAAATCATCCTCTTATGCCGCTCCCATATCTTAGGCATTGACTCAGTTAACCGCTAGACCTTACAAAACAAACGAACGTACTTCACTAAGTAGGTACGTCTTTTTAACAAAAACCACCGCGTAATCTAATAAGTATGCCAAAAGAACGCAATCCATAGTAGAAAAAACGGCGCCTGTTTACACGGACTCGAATAGCGTCCATTATTGAGGACAAAGAAAGTATTAATCAGAACAATTTTTCTCTGGAAGAAGTAGAAAAGAAGCCCGTTCCTCGTAATACCTTATATAATCCTTCACAATCAAGATAGGGTTGGGCTGGCCGGTGGAATGGGCTTTCTTACGTATTCATTAGGGAATCGTTGCGACAAATGTGCCGGAATTATGCCTCCGGATTATTCGCTTACGAGAGAAAACAAGATGCGACACGGTTTAGTGTTTTTCCAGGGATGAGGCGATATGTTTGTGGATTTGGGGGAATGGGAGACGCCTGGGTGACTCTGGTTTAAAGGTTTTGTTGACCTTGGTGAGATAAATTGCGAGAAATTCCGAATTCTCTGCAGTTGCCAACCCTAGTGGATTCCTAGAAAAAAGTTAAGTAAAAGGTCTGATGAAATGAAGCTAAGAAATTAATTAATCAAAACTGGACTTGAAAATTCCAGGAAAGATCAATATTTTTTGTAAATACACAGAAAACAAAACCTACAAATAAATGTGCTCGTACTCGAAAAACTTCTATTATGAACGGGGACCGAACCTGTGACTGGAGTTTTTTATGCAAAGCACCAAATCAAGTTGCCATTGTGTAACATTTTATCGAATAAACTCAAATTTTGATGACTGTTTTATATGTCCATAACATTGATATAATATGCAGAGCAATCCCACTAAGTTAAGTGCCTACACTACAATTATAAAAGCGTACAATAATTTACGGTGGATATAAAACTATCTTTACCAAAATACGGCTGTATTACATCGGACCTCTACTGTTATTTTATCAAATAAAGTAACAGTGTGTAGTTACACGAGAACAAACATTATGTGACAAACATTGGTATCGAACGACCAATCTCAGACGGGCCCCTGGGAAATCTACGTTTTACTTTGAACAGGCGGCAAATTTAATTACAAACAAGTCTATAGGAGAGCCGTATTCGGGCCCAATATAGTTACTTTATAATATCAGAAACGACCGCTAGAGATTTACACTTCAATTAAGGAGCCAAATACAATAAACCTATGTGACACTTAATAAACTCATGAAAATTATAAATCTGAAACGTCTACGTCAAAAAAGGAATAATATAGGTATACCTTTCATTGCTAATCAAGTCCCTAAGGTTACAAAATAAGTTTTTCACAGTTATGATTATAGGTTCTGATTTCAAAGGGAAGGAGGAGGGAGCATAAAATATGTATGTATTATCATGTTTGAAACGGCAGACTCATCATCATCATCATCATCTCAGCCATAGGACGTCCACTGCTGAACATAGGCCTCCCCTAATGCTTTCCCTGCTGCCCGGTTGGAAGCGGCCTGCATCCAGCGCCTTCCTGCTACCTTTATGATGTCTTCGGTCCACCTTGTGAGTGGACGTCCCACGCTGCGTTTTCCGGTCTGACGGCAGACTGTCAGGTCGTAAAAATAACCCCCTATAAAATCAGTACTTATGTAGATGACATTTACGTTATGATTAGTTTTAACGAATTTGATCTCACTTATAACAACACAGCGCCCATTAATTTCGATCCAATAAAAGCAGTCACCGAAACAATTTCCCTCTTCTACGTCACGCCACAACTTGTAAGACGTCAGCCTCAACTGCTTACGTAAAAGTTGATACGATCGCATTTACAACCACTAAATAACTGAGTACATTTGCGAACATGAGTCCTGACTTCGTCAATCAAAGCCCCATCCCTCTCTCACAAAGGGAATAGCTTAAGAGGGAAGAGGATCGAGGATAAGTCACTCGTCAGGGCAGTAAAAACTCTGCCTAGCCGATTCCACGCACCCAACTAATTGCATTTCTGATTCTCTCTGAACTTGCTGTAATTAACTCGAAGCCTCCGAATATTGTGGCCACTGAAATCTGAAATAGACGGTTCGCTACTGCTTTATAGTATTTCCAATGTTTATTTCTTCTATGATAACAATAAATCTTTGCTCCTTAAAAAATATGGCACTGGTCTCGAATTTCAGATTATATTTTTTCGAAGATGAAGGACAAATGAAATAAAATCTCACAAAGAAACAAATATATTTTAATCCTCCTAGTAACGGATCGTACAAAGAGAAAACCTAAACGGTAGCTAAAAGAAAATCTGAAATAACAACAGTCCTATTTCATACTAGGTTACGTAACATTTAAAAACTGGCTTTCTCAAAATACGAATCCAATTTGAACTGTGAGATGTAATTGTTTGGTAAAGTACACCGACACGCTCGGGTAGTATCGACTATGGTAAGTTTCCTATGAAAATGAGTTTTTACTAAGTTTCGAAGTTTCATTTTAGTTAGGGCCCGAGCACACAAAATAAAAACAAAAAACATGGTGGTTAAATCAGCATTGGGCTATAATGTCCGTGATTGAAACATTATTTATACCTACGCATACTTTTCAAGCTGTAATCTGATAAAAGGATTTTGATTTAGGCAGCTTTCTAGGTTATTCTGAAAAGATTGTAATTTCTCAATATTTCAATAACTTTTCTACCTCAGCTTCGCTACACATCTAAACAGTGTTACTTCATTGATTGTGTTCCTTATTGTGAACCACCTGATGTAAATTAGCTTTCATTTTACCACGGAAGTTTTATTATTGTTCGTTTATTTAGACAAAAGTAAGCAATAGTCTCAACAACAGTCGAAAAGTCCTGAAAGATGTTTCAACTTGTTTTGGAACAAACGAAAGCAGATAGCTAATAATTACGAGCAATTTGCATTATCGCAAAATAATAATCACGAAACGTAAGTGTGTCGGGACACTTAGTTGCAAAGTTTCATTGTAGTTAGTTGTTTCTAAACGACACGAAGCGACGTGGGTCGGGCGCGTGCAGCTCATACTAACTGAAAAACTGCTCATCCTTTGTTGAAAGAATACATGCTTATAATAAATATTGCTCTATTACTATTCAATGACTTTTATCAGTCAATCTTCATCATATTTAACCATATTTTTACAAGCTTTTATTGAACTTGCAGGTCAAATGCAGCTCAATTTTAAACCTGATTCTCTACATAATTTTGTTATAAAATACGAAGAGAGCAAAATGAAAAACCGTATTGCGTTGCGTTTGTTCGAAAGTGACATCTTTATTTTTAGTTTTATTTATTTTCTTTTTAAATCCTGTCCTTGACAGAACCAGTTCCCGTAGCTCGCATTACCTGTTTAAACCCAAACACAATGTCATATTTTATGGAACTGATGCTGCTACCAGGACCACCTGGAGACCATCCAACTCCTCAATGACGTACAGCAACCAAATCTTAATAAGGATAAGGACTCTTTCATTGTGAACTAAAAACTAGTTTTTAAAAAAGATTTTGCTGTTTTTTTTTGTTGTAGAAGAAACATTGAAGAAAGAATGTTATTAACATTGCATATAGAATAAAATTTGAAATCAATAATATTTATTGTCGTGGCTCCACACGCGATCCAATAACTCCACACACTCAGGTTACTGAAGGTTCGGAAGTGCATCGCTTCTGTTCAAAAATGTACCGAGTTGGCTTTCAGCTTGCCCCGTGTTTGTTATTTTTAACCGTGTTCTAAAAGGAAGAGGTTCTCAATTCGGATAAAGCTCTGAAAAAAGATAAGTGCTTTATAGATGCTTTTTAGAGAACGCTAACACGATACTAACATCGATTTGCAACCGTTTCTGAGGCTTCAAACAGTTTTCTTATGCTTGCTTGCTTGAAATACGTTTTGAGGTGGAAAATATATTTCACTGAAGGGAGACACAAGGTACGTTCGCAATACTTTATTAAGCAAAAAACCAATAAGCAAAACAACAAGTGTCAATAATCAGTGGGTGATTGTAGTAAAGTCGATTCTTTAGTCCTTTTAAGTGCTAAAAGTGTCGGGGAATTTTAGTCCGAAGTGGATTAACCCAACAAATGCGTTTACAGGCTCATAGCATATTTTATTCAGGCCCATGACTGTATTGACTATTCTAATAGACGAATCGAGACTATTTTAAATTCACTGATATTTTGCATTGCCCATTTTGTATGCTGATAGTTGGTTGTGTGGTCTAAGTAACTAGCAATCACAAAAGTTTAAGGTTATATTCCAACATAATTATTGTAACATCACTTGTTTTGTATCTCAAAACATCAAAGTGTAGAGTGTAGATTCCAACATAATTACTGTAACATCACTTGTTTTGTATCTCAAAACATCAAAGTGTAGAGTGTAGCAATGTTTTGGAACTAACAAGGACTTGTTTGACGTTAAAATTATGTAATGCTTTGGATAAAGTTCAATTTGTTAGAGCTTGTAAGCGGTTTACAAGCAACGATATTAGTGGGTACCTTATGTCACGAAAAACTAACCTTTTTTTAAATACAGATAAGGTTGCAGGATGTGGCCAGCTTACAGCGCCATCTATTGTTGCAAGTACAAACCGACTTTCCTATGTCAGGCATTTACACTAGAGATCGCTACATACCAACCATCCACTCCGCGGCCGAGGATGCCTTGTACCACGTTCAAGCAGTAGCTCGTCTCTTCACGCGCCGTCTGCTACATTATTCAAAGAAACCCTCCCCATAAAACTAGCGGCGGCCGGCACTGAATCGTATATAACGGGAGGGCCGCCGCATCTGTCGCAATAACGCTTAACAAGTCGCCGGGAAAAACGTGCGAATACACTTTAGGGGACGACGATTGGCCTAAGATGGCCATACTGGTTTTTATTTGACGAGACGTGATGCTGCAAAAAGCAGGAGCAACGACCTATGCTTGTGCGTTTAATTTGCCCAAAAATGCGGTGCGGTCCCATGAATCACCGAAATCACTTCAGTTTAAACCACTCGTGGCATTCTTTGAAGAAAAGCCAAACTGATTAGGTGATTGTAATCAACTAACGCGACGGCTGAAATACCAAGTACATACATATTTATTACACCCTAATTTCATGCAAACATGTGATTTGATACTGTTCTGTAATTTGGCTTTAATCAAATAAGTAATAGTCACATTGAACTGAAATTACTGACACAACGAAAATATATAGAAATCTACGTCAATATGCACAAATAAATCGCGAATCCACACATGTATTCGTATTTGAAATACGTAAGTCTCGTTTGACAGATTTTGGATTTACGACCACCTCAAACGACGGGCATCGCTGTATCTTGTACAGTCAGCATCAAAAACATTCGATAATCTGAACAGTTTTAATCTGAAGTTATTCCATGATCGAAAATTGTAAGTGAACTTGATTTCCAATCATGTAACTGTTGTAAGTAGTAGAAGATTAAGGCTGAGTTGCACCACTAAACTTTGACTGTAACTATAACGATAACCGGTGTTTTCTTTAAAGAGTTTGACAAATTTTTGACATCTGTCAAAGTTAAAATAAGACGGTGCAACCCAGCCTTAGGCTGAGACAAATCATATTTTCGGTGCAATATTTTCAAGAAGTATAGTGGCTGACTGTACGTCATCGAACCTTTTCCCCAATCTTAGCACAGTTTTGTTCTGGCCTATGTTTTTGTATTGTTCTCGATTGAGGACAAGCCTGAAACGTGTTCCATGTTTTATGTGCTCGGAACATCTTCATGCTGAATTGCTATATTTCTTGTCCCTATTTAGTAAAGATCGAATAAATTAAGTTATGTAATCTTCTTCTTGTACCTATGAAGTAACAAGTAACGGTGCCATTCGGTTGCTTAGGCTGAGTTGCACCAGCTAACTTTGACGGTAACTATGACAACAACCGGTGCTTTTTGTATGAAGTTTGACAGATTTTTGACGTTTGTTAAAGTTAAAGTAAGATGGTGCCACCCAGCCTTAGTCAAGCTCGAATATACTATGTAAAGTACGACCAATGACGTAATAAACTACCAAACAACAAAAACAGAATATAGACGATTGGGAGCAAAAATAACTTAAGATATAAGAGAAATAAGCCTAAAATAAACAATGTCTCTTTAAATTCATTATGTAAGTTTAATTTTGTCAACTGATGATTGATCAGAATTCTATTCTTACTCGATTACATTAGCTATTTATAGATAATTTCTCTTAAATCTATTTTGAATTACAAATTCTTAAGATCTAAATCGAGTTTGATTATTTTAAGCTGATGGATGGATTAGGAACACTTTGCTAAGCTAGAGCTTTAACAATTTACAAAGGATGTATCAAAATTATTACAAAATTAAATCTATAATATAAACATGAATCGCAAAACGTGTTGGTAAGCGCATAACTCAACAACGCCTAGATCAATTTTACCAATTCTTTTTTAATGTTCGTTGAAGTCCAACGATGGTTTTTACGGCGAGAAAAATTCTAATAATATCCGGGAAAACCCTAAAACCAGCCCTTTTTTCACGCGGGCGAAGCCGCGGGCGGAAAGCTAGTCTACTTTAAAGACGAGTACATAATGTACAGACTTACGTTAACTAGCCATCTAGGGCGTCTTAATTGCTAGTTACAAGTTAAAGTTTGGTTAGGACTTAGTTAGGACATGTTTGTCTGATTAATTGTGGTGATAACATAATGCCATTACATGAAGTACGTACTTTTACCCTTCCAGCATCGTGACTGAATTATTCAAACAGTTATTACTTTATGATTAACAATATTTTACTGGAAACAAACAGGAATCAAATAAATTGAACCAATAGACATACTTTACAGTAAGAGTTAATAAAGAACGGGTTTTTAACGTTAATCGCCCACTTTAAAATAGGACGTGCAGAACGTTTCCTTGGAGGTCGAACGGTAAGAATTAATACGTTTTCTGGGGCGGAGAGGTGAGCGAAGATAGCGTGGGCGGATGGCGTTGAAGCATTGCGGAGTAGCAGCCACATAAATAAATTAGCGAGCGAACCACCAAAAGGATATGTGGAACAGCCACCTCATGCATCCTCGGTGTGAAGAAACATTATAAACCTGTGGTTATTGTTAATATTACTACTCTTTTTAGAGTGAATATTAGCTACGTTTTTCGCCTTTACAAAAGACAATCGATTATGTCTACACCTGGGCGCTGCACTGATGAAAAGAGGAATTAGTATGTCATCATCATCATCGTTTCAGCCATAGGACGTCCACTGATGAACATAGGTTTCTCCCAATGATTTTCATGATGACCGGTTGGCAGCGACCTTACATCCAGCGCCTTCCTGGTACCCTTATGAGGTTTATTAGTATTACGTTTCAGGTAATCAGCAATTACAAATCCTTTATCAAGGTTCCGTTAATATGAACTACATAATTATGTAAAATGCATTGGCTAAATACTGTTTTCAGTCAAAGATGAAAGGAGGATAAGGAGAGACGTCAGTTTTTACAAGTACTCATAACTATAATTGTTTTACACTCTATTTTAGATAATCAGAGTTTTGTAATGCAAATAATCTTTCCACAGAGGAAATATTTTGTTTCCAAGCAATTAGCGAAACAATTTCCTTAAAGAGAAAATAACATTGTACCAAGTCAAGCATAATATTCGTTTCACTTGTGCTGTGCATCGGTGCAGGTAACGGGAGACGAGCATAACCTTGCACTAAAATTCAATTTTCAATTCTGCGTTGCTAGTAGCTGCTATCCAGCTGTTGACTTTGCTACTAATGGTAGTTGGTTGTACTAATATAGCACCCCTCGCTTTAATGGGGTAGTAAAAAAGTTTCAATAGTAGTTACTCAAATGTACCTTCTTCGTGTTAGTAGTGCCATTATTCAGACGAGCTTTCTGACGTCGTATAGCATTGTATTTTCAAAGTAAGCTAAAGTTTCAGTTCAGTTGAAATTGAACTTGTAAGGTGTACTCGCAAACTGACAGACGTTGGGAAGTAAAAAAATCTAACGCATTTCTAAAGCTGAGTTGCACCAACATACTTTGACGGTAACTTTAACAAAACCGGTGTTTTTGTACGGAGTTGACAGATAATATTTGACGTGTGGCAAAGTTAAAGTAAGATGGTGCAACTCAACCTTAGTTTAAAATGTCGTAAGCGTTGTTCCGCGATCACGTAGTGCTCAAGAATCTTAAGTACATTTCAGTCAATATCTAGTCCAACTCATCACACAAAAAAACAATCTCTTTACTACCCTTACCCGTGTGAAGGAAATTGATATGTTCCCCGGGTAATTGATTTCTTCCCGGCAAAATATATTGAACCCGAAAAAGTTGACATGTTATTCAATCACGCGCTGGGATTAACCATAGATTAGATCATTGCAATCAAGGCAGAGCAGAGCATGAGGAAATTTATCTTATTATGTTATAACGCCTTCGTTGTAAGAGTGTTGGGCTTTCTTGGCTTGGTAGGCTTTCAGTGGGACACAGGTATGAAAAGTATGAACAATTAACAATGTAAGTATCAACGCTTTATATGTACTTAGAGGCTTTGTTAGGAAATGGAAATCATCAAATTGTCTAAATAGATAAAACAAGGGAAAATGGTGCGTAATTTAAAAAAATAACAACTGAACTGCAACATCACATGGTAGACCAAATACTCCTGTCATTGTAGCACCCGATTAAAGAAGAAGATGATGACTGCGTAATGTGATGTAGTCGAAAGTCGTCGACTACTGACTCCATAAATACCAGAGCGAAATTAAGGTGAAAAGCAACAAAAGACATCAAGGCTTTCTTCTACCCATTGTTAGAGATCTCTCTGAGGAAAAGTCCTCACCACAACTCAAAACTCGTGCGACACCCACGCCTACAAAGGCTCCAGCTGCGTAACGTTAATGCAGCAATTTTCTTAGTTATAACCAAATATAATAATAACTCTTCCAAGAAAAGATCAACCAAATGATTAACGGGTCCTGAATGTTTTACGAAGCTAAAAAAGGGATCGAAGATTCTCAGAATAAGGTAAAATTGAGGCTGTTATTATCTATGTTTTGTTTTAGACTAGTCGTTGTAATTATTTCGTTAAAGGGCAGAGGTTGGCAGAGCGACTGGATTTTGCAACAATGTTTATGACCGCTTTGCCGGTAATTTAATTTAATGCCTTGGTCTTATTTTTATTATTTTGGAACTGCTGTTGCAAATTTATTCCAAATTAGGTAGATAAAAATAGATTAGAATGGAAGCCAGCATTGGCTTTGGTCAGCACCCGTAAGGCCACCATCACCAACAGAAAATAATATTATGTATGTTCCAAATTGAGTCGCATCGGTTTGAAGATTACAATTTTCATTTAACCAAATAAAGTACTACACATTGTGGTTACTGTCAAAAATGATACGCGATGTTGGAGTCAGAAAACAATATGAATATGAAATATCAAACAAACAACAATGTTACTGCGATATCGTAGGATTACATTCACCCGTTATTACACGAGCACTGGCTACTATAATATCTACGTTTGTTCAGCAAACACTGCCCCCATACATAATCGGTGTAAACAATAGAGTTGACTTGTTGTTTCCTGTTTCAATATATTTTGTTTTCTCGCTCGTCACAGCTCGAACAAAAACTTTTACATCCTAGCCTTGTTTATCTTCAAGTTCGGTTCATGCCGCTTCAGTTCAAACAAGTAAGTATGTAGCATGAGTTATATTTTTGTTTTTAGAGAACAAGATGACTACAATCTTTCTTAGAATCGTTTCTTTAAACTTTCATGTTAGTTTCTTTTAATTCATTCGACATTGATTTGAATTTGGTTTAATGCACTTTCATCCAAAATATCAAAGTCGAATCATTAGCGATTGTAATATTTTAGACAGATAATTTAGCATCCGCTTAAATTGAACGACTTTGTGATGATCGAATATACATGTAAGGGCAATAATTGTAGATTATGTAGAGGCGTGCTTTATGTAACACATAGTTATAGATAATTCACTTCTAATCTTCGAGTGGCTTTCTTCTTTTTCACCCAATAGCTCTCGTATACGAGTAAGTGTGTGTTCAATGCAAGTATGTGTTTTCTACGCACACATACACACTCGACTGTTTCTTTGTGACTTCCTGGAGCCCTCTTAAACACTTGATGGATAGACACGTGAGATGTCGTTACATTTGTCTTCATCTCCAACGGCCCAGGCTTTTATGGATTTTTTTCGCAATAACTTTTGTTACAATCATATAGGCTGTTATATGTATAAATATAGCTATACATACGTCTTTTATACTATTTACAACTATCGTACAAAGACTGATCCATAATTACGTTTGAACTGCTCTATTTTAATTAGTGCAAAAACTATACGTACCTTCTATGTTTAGGCACAGTATAGGTAACTAATGTTGAGTGGTAAAAAATTTGGTTAATTCATATTAACCAATGACTTATGAATGACTACCTACTTTTTTGTGCCAACTAAATAAATTCAATGGACCATAAAGAAAAAGGGTCGCTTAGAAAAATCTACTTGAAAGATACTTGACCTAGTTTTATGAAAAAAAAACATACTTTGGAAAACTGTTTTTTTAGTATGTTTTACTAGTAAGTATAACATAATATAAGTCACAAATTAATAGAATTGGTGAAATAATTCTCAAAATTGGACCAGTTGGAGATAATACGTACAGTCTTTAAAGCGGTATACATCGAGTTTACTCTGCGCGCTGAGCGAGAATATGAGTGATCAAACGGTCCGATTCGATACATCGCTAGATTGAATTAGACTTCGCTTTCATATCATATCAATATGCTACAGTCGTATAAACACACCAAGAGGTAAAGTAGGAAGCCATATTATAAACACGATGGTGACTCTGTTCGTATGTTGGTTATGGTTACTTCTTCTTCATATTTAGCCACGAGTATAACTTCTTGTAAGGATATCTCTGTCAGACTTTAAATTCGGACGCAAAAGATTAAAGTTTACAATATTTTAATCGAACTGGGAACCAATTAGCGAAGGGTCTATCCACATGGTCAATCTTACCCAATCTTTGGGTTGACTTTTAACCACTAGATTACCCCAACCAATGGTAATTGAATACAATATAATGTATTTACGGTATGTATTTTAAAGTAAGCCAGACAAATAGGTAGAGTCGTCAAATCAGGCTACCATTATTATTATTTATTTGAAATTATTCCAAAAACCCTTTTTATTCCAAGAAAATAATACGAGTACAAGTACATCTGGCGAGGATATGTCTAACGTCTTAGTTTAATTCGAGTTTAGAGCCAGTGACTGATAAATAAATTAATTAATTGTGGTTAAAGGCGACAACACGTGTCGTGCCAGGTTCTTCCTCGAATCCTACAGATATGATAATTGTCTTTAACGCTCCACTGATTTGAGATGACATGCTCAAGTAAGCATACATTATTTAGTTATTTTATGGAAATACCAAGTTTCTGTTATACGTTACGTAATACGATTTCATTGTGAACATATCCAAAATAGATGTTGCTGACTTGCTGATCCCAAAATAATGGATAGGCACAAATCCAAAGACTTCTCCGTTTAAAAAAACTCAAACATGTGATCTACGTTATGAAATTCAAACATATCAAGTAGTAAGGGTTGTGATAGACTTTAGAGCGTTGTTCCAGAAACTCTATTCTCTAAATTAGACAGGCATTGCTTCCATATGCTTTGTAATAACATCATCAATTTTAAAGACAAAACGACAGTTAATTTTGTTTTAACATCATAAAATTAAAAGAAAGATAAATTCAGTCGCACTGCATCGACCATCCACGTATCACCCGACAGTTGAACATAATGGGCAACTTTACTTTCCCCAAACAAGGCCCGCATAAATCTGTTCCACGGTGACCCAACTTGGGCAATAAATTCAAATCGCGCGCACCAGCTGATACACGCTGCAATGCCTCACGGGGATGCCCCGGACTGTCGACTGTCTTACTGTCGAGTTCTTATTAAATTAACTTAGCAGTTAAAAACAGTGAAAAATATTATTTTTCTTTTGTTCCTTTTCTTATTTCATTTGGGCCTACTCGATTAAAGCATAAGGCAATAATAGAAAATATGGATTGACCCTACTTGGACAATAAATTGAAATCACACGCTAGCTGATACACGCTGCAATGCCTCACGGGGATGCCCCGGACTGTCGACTGTCTTAAAAAATATTCTTCTTTTTCTTGTGTCTTTTCCTATTTCATTTGGGTCTCCTAGTTTTAAGGCATACGGTAATAGTAGAGAATATGAATTGACCCAACTTGGGCCAATAAATTCAAATCGCGCGCCGCACCAGCTGATACACGCTGCAATGCCTGACGGGGATGCCCCGGACTGTCGACTGTCTTATTGCCGGATTCTTATTAAATGAGCTTGGCAGTTAACAAAAAAAAACGTTTTCTTCTTATGTGCCTTTTCCTGTTACTTTTAGGTCTTCTTGTTGTAAGTAATCTAAGGCATAAGGTAATAGTAGAGACGAAAGAAAACATATCGAGGTACCTTAGGTAGTACAAAAGTAGTGCCTACCTAGAATATTATCTCCAATGGCGTTCTAATGTTATACTTATCAATAATTCATTTCAATTTCACGCATCTGGGAAAATGACGTGACATTCATAATATCTACGAGATACGGGCCATTCTTCTTTAAGGATCCTTACAATAATATGGTGAGGCGTAGTCGCATTTGTACGAACGTTCAATTTGGAATCTTAGTGCGTTGTCTTAAGATTCGTAGTTTGGTTAAGTATATTCATTGCGTTCATAGCAAATATTCTCTCGCATTGTTTCCCTCTCTGTGGCGGCATGTCTAGGCGAGACATTCGGGGCACGTGTCGCCTAAGTATGTCTATACATGCCTTAATTAAAAGGACAGTCATAATAGACAATATCTTCAGATATAATTACGTACAGCAATAATAATCAAGAGTAACACTCAGGCTTAAGGGGGAAATAAATACTTTATACGACTTAGAAAATATTTAGGAAGTAACCGAAAATATTTTTTTTTCAAGAAGAATAAATAAATTCTAGTCTTGTAGAGGTACGTATTGTTCGTGTTGGTACGGCAAAGATATGAATATAAGTTCGTTCGTTCGTTCGTTTCAGCCAAATGACGTCCACTGCTGGACAAAGGCCTCCCTCCCCCAAGGCTTTCCACAATGAACGGTCCTGCGCTGCCCGCATCCAGATCCGTTGGGGCAGAAAAGTTCTCGAGTGACGACCACGGGCTGGAACACGTAGCGTGGGCAGGCCTCCTACTAGGTGGACCTAGGTGAATAGTAAGTACACATTTTAGTAAAGTAGTCAAGAAATAGCATATATGCAAGATCCAGGAATCCACTGCTTAGGACTCGATACGGCGCTGCGGGTGGCGCGGTGAGAGCTGCGCAAATATGCCGCTCCACAAATATTTGGCCCGCGCTCGTAGCGAACGCAAAATAATATTGGAGAATATTAATGGTGCCGTATTATTTTAATTCCTACGATTATATTCCATTCTTTATTCAACCTACGTGACATGGAAACCTGCGTTTGGGTCGATAGTAGTCGGCAAAATTGACAGTTCCAATGTTCTTTACTGACTAGCAATAGTACCTATAGAATTGCACTATTCTAGTTGTTTGACATAGGTAATAATGGTAAACATTCAGTCATTTTGTCATTAAAGTTCAGATTATAATCGACTTACAAAAGTTTCACTGATTGGAAATTGAAACAGCTACAATTTCCTAGTCCTTGGTAATGATTACATTAATGACGTTCAAGAGGTCTTATATCCAGTAACATGAAAAAACTTTAAAATGTAAGAGCTAAGCAAACATAACCAACATACACATGGTGGGCTTTCCTTTCCAAGAAAACTTCGTTCCGCGTATACACGTAACCCAACTAAAAATTAATACGCAGCCACAGGATCGGTTCCACGAAATGCGCCAGTCGATTTACCTATGCAATATCGATACTCGGTTGTAGTAGGTATCTCGCTCGCATCGCTTCGAGCTGAGCTAATAAAGCGAAAATATTCAGAGGCTGTGTTAGAAGTGTGCGGTGCGCGGGATGTCTCGACATTTTTGTGGACGAAGCACGTCCGTTCAAACCGTTCCGTGTTGCAGAATTTCTTGAGTTCTGCAGGTCTATTATGAGAAGATATAGAAATAGTATAACCTCACATCTATAAACTTAGGGTAAACGCATTCCTAGAACCTATACAGATCCGGACTAAAGTGCTTTTTAAAGTTATTATAAAAATTCCTTCCAAGTTTCTGATAAGATATTTCTAGTGAATGCATCAGGCTGACAAGAAAATTCAGAGGCCCTGTGTGAATGATTTTAGCTTTAGCCATATCCGTCATTTACCCAGTGATATGTACCTATTCTACTAAAGCCTTCTAGATGCACTTGAGAAGTAGGGGAGACCGAGGTGAGTTGTAACAGAGGAGAGTTGTGACATTGTCGATTTCTGTAAATCTGTTAACATCGAGCGAGCTCGCAACAGCGCGCATTTGTTAGCTCAAGATTTAAACTAAAAAACGCGCACTGTTCAAGTACAAGCTCGATGCTAGTCAATAAGTTCAATAAAATCGACACTCACAACTTTCCTCTGTTACAACTAACCCTAGTCCTGCAGAATGTTACAATGCATAACTTTTATCGCATTAGGAAGACTAACGATATGTACCTACCGGTATCGGCGCGAGCGTCTCAGGAAGGAATTTTACCTGCGGTCCGGTACGACCTGTTGCATAATGCATATGCTTAGTGACCCACTAGTCTTACCCGCATTCTGATGGATGGTTGAACTTATACAATTTAACTCAGCTTTACATTTATATGTATTCTAGGATCGTATTTGAATGTGAAACGCAAAATATCATTTTAAAGTGTGATACGAGTATGTACTCGTATCACACTTGTTCATGTGAACAAGATAGTTTGTGAGGATAGATGTTTGTTACTCTTCCACTCAAAAAGTACCGAAAGTATTTGGAGAAAACTTTGCGGTATTATTGTTTACGTATCAAACTAACTTATAGGCTATAATTTATACGGATCTGTCACAAACATAATATTACAAGCATTACACAAGCGAAGAAAAACCGCTGGAAAAAGCTAGTTAGAAATTAAAGAACTACAGATAGATAAGATATACGAAAATCCTAGCTTCAAATACTCTTAAAATTTCACATGGCTTTCCACATGTGTAATATGACCTCCTCTTAAAAGTTCCACGAAACAGAGTGTATCGCTGAAGTAAATCGAATTATGCAATACTCTGTGGCGAGAGCTCCGCGACTCGCGGCTCGAGGGCTCCGCAAATAGAGCTCCGCCATTCACGCGCACCTGATACGTACTGCACTCGCAGGTATTGAATTTAGTAACCATCAATGCAAAGATTTCGTGGTATATTCTAAGCTGTTACAGCAATTTCAATTCTGCGGTGCTTGAAACCTTAACATGTGCATGGTAGAGATGTTTGTCTCAATGCTTACGAAATTACATTTTCTTCGTTTTGGAGCAGCGAATGGTAGCCAATTTATTACAAAGATATTGAATTTATTAACCATCAATGCAAGTGATCGGTAGATTTCATAATAAAATCTAAATAGCACTTTAAATTCTACGGTGCTTGAAACCATAACATGTGCAAATAGTAGAGGAGACTGGTGAGTACATGCGTGTTTGCTACGAAAATTCGTTTTCTTCGTTTTGGAGCGAAGAATGGTTGCCTTAATTATAATATAATCTATCCTTTCAAAATAGCTTCAATGTTTCAATTTTCTTAACAACACTAGGGCTTAAAATATTATTTCGATTATCACAATTTACTCAAATTAATAATAATTCACATACTCTACAAACCATTCATACAACGCGCAAAAATCTACGTCAAATATCATGACAATAACTTGTAGCCAACTGTAGCACTGTAAGCTCTATGCGTAGTGCTAAAGCAGATGTCAACCTAGAGGCAATAATTTTGGGGTTGATTTTTGTTTGTGTATTTCTAGTGTACCTTCTAAAAACAATATTTACAGGGCGCTGGCCTTCAGACAGAGAGTGATGGTGACGCATGACTATGCGACCCTTGTAACTCGAAAAGACGATCCAATTCAACTTTTCTGTAGGTTACTTCGGGGTATTGTGTGCTCTAACACAATAGCATTAAGGGTCGCTTTTGGACTGCATTTGCTCTGAAAATAACACGTCGATGGTGTGTTTTGATGATTACCTTATTAGGTAAGGTTATGTAGAGATCTTTTTTTATTATGTCTCTATTTTGGAAGATTTAATCACCCATTGGGGATTTGATTCTTAACAAGTTTCTAAGTTTCTAGCAATCTCCTACATGTAGGGTTGCCAGGTCCAAAATCACAAAAGCCGGACTTTGCGCTTCATTTGGCCGGACATTTTACCCTAAAAGCCGGACATGTGACCGGGGGGGGGTGCAATTAGTGTCAGCTCATGAGTGAGTACTANAGCGTTTGTCAAAGTTAAAACGGTGTACACTACAACGTCAATTCGCAAATATTGCGAGTTCACAAAATCGTATCCTACTCGTATGAAAACTGAAAACGCTTGGAAGTTGGTATATGCCGCGTGTTCTTGTAAGTTCTGCGCCGTAACTCTTCGTCGCGAGCGCAAAAGCGAGCGAGCGAGCTATCTCCGAAAGCAATACTGAGCAATTGGACTTGTTTTATTTTCGCAGTTTTTGGACTTTTGACTACTGTTTCCTATATACTTCGTGATACGAATATTCAGAAAGGTCTTGAAATACTATGCAGTATGCACGCTTCGTTTTTGTCTAAGTACTTACTGTAAAAAGTCCATTCAATTTTAACTCTTTCGACGTTTATAACAACTTTGATTTATATTTAGTTGTGATACAAAGGTAAGAGATAGCTTTTAATCGTTTATAAAAAGTACTTATTTGCTTGCGATACACAACATATCGTCCATTTGCGACGACACTGTGATATATCAAAAACAGTAGTTTTACAGAAATCGACTTTTTAACTTTTGAATGACCATAACTCTTAAAAGAAGGTTAGGATTACCTAATTGTGTATGAAACGTTTAAAGATTAACTATTAATGAATTTAAATATTTATAGTAAGACATAACTTTGCGTCTAAATTGTTGAAATTAAAGCGATTGAAAAAAAAAGAGACAACTTATCACGTTGTTCCAGTAAAAAATAATATTTTGAAGATGGTAAGTTCAGTTGCCACGTTGAAGATGATGTAAAAAAATATATTTATATAAGTCATTATTTAGATAACACGTTGATTTTGAAATTTTTTATTTTATTTTAATAACATTACAATCAGTAAAAATGAGGTAATTATTGGAACAGGCGAATATTTCGCTTTGCCATGTTAAATTGCACTTATAAAAATATTATCTAAGTAGACAGACAGTTGTATATGTCACCGTAAAATTGTGAATTCCGTCAGATTACAATCTGACGTAGTAAAATTACAATCTAACCTAACCTAACCCACTGTTAGTTTACAATCTAACGCGTTATATTATAAACTGACAGAGTTCACAATTTCACGTTGACATATACATACAATATTTAAGCTCACATTAAGTTTTCTTATTCTAAAAACTAATGCTTATCAAAATAAACGAAAAACTCTCAAATTTATACCCTATTTCAAGACGTCTACGGAAGGAGTGAGGATGGTCCTTCTACTCTGTTGAACCATACGATACGTCACAGGGATTTTTCTCGTAGATTACGACATTGGAAACAGTTTCCCCGCTGGAAATACGTCTGTGGAGTTGTGGAGTGATCGCGCAAGTTGGAGCTGGAGGAGATAGCGAGGTGTTGTGGCTGCAGCCAACTGCTACCGTTTATCGGTCAACGCTTTGTTACTGCTGTTTTTATTACGTTCGTATTTGAATTATCTTAATCGAAATCTGGTTAAGGACCTAATCTGTAAGAATAAAAATATAGTGTTTTATTTCAAAGGATTTCCGGACGATGAATCCAGAAAAAAATGCTGAATTAAACTTACCTAAAGTTCGAGTTGACAGCAAATCAGACAATGCGTTTTTATTGAAAAGTCTTTGGCTCGATGTGCCATCGCCTGTACTAGGTACACATTTTTTGAATTACGAGACATTTTATACATAAAGAAGATGAACTAACAATTAAGATGGAAAACAATTTGTTTACACTTTCAGAAGGTTAACTAACATTATAATTGTATAGGTTAATGAGCGTAAAATATATAGATAGCGTTCTAGCCACAAACAACGGCAAGCTGCTTATCGGTCAATGGCCTGCTTAGACTGTTTACCTACTTCTCAGACATTTTATATCTACTCAACTCGTAACTGCTCGGAAAGCTTACTCTAACTGCTCATTCTGCTTTTTTAAGGAATCTACACACCATCATCATCATCATTTCAGCCATAGGACGTCCACTGCTGAATATAGGCCTCCTCAATGAATCATTGGTCATTGTGGAAATCATTGACAATGATTTCCACAATGACCGGTTGATGGCGGCCTGCATCCAGTGCCTTCCCGCTACCTTTATGAAGTCGTCGCTATATACACACCAAAACCAGCGAAATATCCTAACGTCTTAAATGTCAGCGGCTTTATTTTAAAATAAACATGTCGACGACTTGTACTTTCTATGACTTTCAATGTCGACGACTTACGTCGGCGGGTCGTTTGTTTTAGTGTGTAGAGTTTTGAATATATCAAAATTAAAAACTTCTAGCTACAAAGTCAGGGACAAACTATTACCTAAAACATACAAATGCGGATCGCAACCACACTATCAATAAAACAACGCGGACGATTTGAGAGCGCACGCTCGCAGGAGGTCGATAGTGGCTGGCCCATGAACAAGAAATTCTAGATATGATTAATCTAATCTAGCCTTGTTTGTTAAAGAAAAATCTAATAGCTCATCTGACTTGGATCATCAATCTTTTCAATATTGACTGGGATTAGGATTTGAAAGAACTATACATGCTTGGCAACTAGATCTCTATAGGTACTCGTACATAGGTACATGTATTTGAAACGTTTATTTATCATTTGTATTACTTACTAACATTTAAACCTCATAATCAGAGAGAACAGTTTCTAAATGTGGGTAAGTATGAAGTTAATAATCTAAGTATGTAAAGATACGTTTAAGTATCTTGAATAATTTCAGTTAGTATACTGATGCCGGTTTTCACCATCAATCCCTTATTTTTAAGTGACCCTTATGGTAGCAATTAATTAGAATTTTGTTTTCATAAGGGTCACTTAAAAATTAGAGATTGATGGTGAAAACGGGCATGAATGTCTTATTAATGTCTAGCAAAATAAAAACAACATTGGGATTTTCAAATAATAACTTAGATAACCTTAAAATAGCGTACTTTTCAATTCAACTTTTTAAACCGCCGCANGAATTCTGCGATGCTTGAAACCTTAACATGTGCATGGTAGAGGTGTTTGTCTCAATACTTACGAAATTACATTTTCTTCGTTTTGGAGCGGCGGCACAACGTGTTTACTCAAATTAATAATAATTCACATACTCTACAAACCATTCATACAATGCGCAAAAATCTACGTCAAATATCATGACAATAACTTGTAGCCAACTGTAGCACTGTAAGCTCTATGCGAAGTGCTGAAGCAGATGTCAACCTAGAGGCAATAATTTTGGGGTTGATTTTTGTTTGTGTATTTCTAGTGTACCTTCTAAAAACAATATTTACAGGGCGCTGGCCTCCAGACAGAGAGTGATGGTGACGCATGACTATGCGACCCTTGTAACTCGAAAAGACGATCCAATTCAACTTTTCTGTAGGGTACTTCGGGGTATTGTGTGCTCTAACACAATAGTATTAAGGGTCGCTTTTGGACTGCATTTGCTCTGAAAATAACACGTCGATGGTGTGTTTTGATGATTACCTTATTAGGTAAGGTTATGTAGAGATCTTTTTTTTTATTATGTCTCTATTTTGGAAGATTTAATCACATTGGGAATTTGATTCATAAACAAGTTCATTTTTCATACATCACTAATGTCTATAAATGCCGTCCTTAGTGTAATGAAAAACTCATGCAGTTGATAATAAAAGTAATAAAAGTTGAATATCTAATAAACATTAATATTTTCTCGGTAGAATCAATACAAGAAGTTGAACCAACTTATTTCCGAACAAACAATGAAATATAAAAAAAAATACATTTTCTTTCAAAATATTTGGAAGGTATTATACTCGGAACATAATGAGTTACGATGGCAGCAGCAGATAAGCAAGTTTTCTCATCGGCATCAACGAAATTGCGCGGACGCGACGTGGATTGATTGAGATTTATGAGTTGGCCTGTCTAATTAACGGCTACCTGCATTTGAACTCGGTTGACGGGCAGAAAACGTTCTATTAATACCTACAGGAGCTGCCTTGATGGTGATAACTTTTATATGGTCGTAGTCTGAGACAGCATTAATGTTGATCAAATCCAAGGAAAGGAAAGGGTAAGGAAAGGTGATGATGAAGCCTAAGATTCACACAGATGTTGAAATTCAACCCCTTTCCAATTAGGATTTCACTTGCAGTTATCATCATCAACAGATCATTTAGGTAGTTTCTACTGCAGAAGCACGATCTAGGATTGGCCCTACACTCCTCACCTAACCAGATTTGTTGGGGGGCCTGGTGTGAGCCTTATACAGTATCAAAAGGAAATACCTTAGTATTCATGTTAATGCACAGTAAAAAATAATATTATTTTCGTTTTAAAAGATTCTTCAACACTCGTGTAGCTTGTAACAAATAAGGGGCTTAGTGCTGTAACTACCTACAATCATTTATTAACATTTCGTTCGTTCGGTAGTACATCAATCGGTCTCCGCGGCCCGGGGGTGCCCGAACCAGGAAATTGTATAACTCTCGCGAGATGCGGAAATCAATCGGCCGTTTGTGTCGGCCGCCGTCGGCTCCGGAGGATTCATCTTTTTTTAATTACTCCCGTAAAATGTGTGGAAAACGGCTTGCTGGTTTATCGTCGTGGACGGTGGTACGTACTAAAAACTTGGAAATAATAAATCCGCCATTTCATTGGTGAATTGTGGTGGAGTTTGGGTTAAAATACGAAAAGGCAATTTTGATGAAATATGTACTAGTATTTTGTAATACTGAAGTAGAGCTACAAGAATTTTCACAACGACTGGGTCTGTAGGTGCCTTTCATGACCTTCGGCAGATCTTGGTCCATGGTCACCACTCAAGAACTTTTCTGCTCCAACGGCCATCAGTTCTACGAGCTACATGCCCGCCCTAATGCCACATTAGTTTGCCAATTCTGCGGGCTGTATCTTAACTTCAAACTCGACTCAATCCCAATTGGTTGATGGTCAAAAAATTATTGACTTTCAACTAATTAAAAGCCTTTATCCCTGCGTGAAATTGACTCAAATTTTGATCTTTGTTCTAATACCGTAGACTAGAGGCCAATGAAATGAGTTGTTCTCGCAGAACACAACACATGTAAGCTAACGACTACACGGCCGCAGTCGAGGGTCAAGGCCCAATTACACATGTGGTACTGTAAATTAATGGATTGCTCCCCTATAGGCTAAGCACAATGACAACTTTATAGTCAGTAGGCTCACTAACCATGTCCCTAATAAAAAGGAATGAATGTGTACAAGTTTCAAAACCATAATTTTGGTATAAGTTGGAAGTCAAAATAGAAAATAACCTAAGTACCTTTTATAAAAGTGTAGGTAATGTGTTGCCTGTAAGTCCGTTAACGGTGTTTAATATTGTTTGACCATTAAAATGGATGAAAATAAAAAAGCGGATATGAACTTGCGATGAAGCAAAGGACTGTTAACCTCTCGTTCTCACCGCTGCAACTCCTGTGTAGCCAGGATCTACAGCTTGATCGCCTATAAAACCCCAACCAGTGAAGAAAAAATGTTCGATAATGTGGGAGAAAATTGTTTGCGTAGGAAAATCCCGTTTTGGTATCACATAAATCTGTGCCAGCAAAGAGTAGCCTTACTCTACCTGTCTTCACTGTGCTCAGGGTAAGTTCGCCCCAAGTGGCTGAGGACCGGCTAACTTTTGCTTGGCAAATACCGGTTAGAAACAAAATGTTGGTGTAAACTGAATGCAAAGCGTGTGCGGGTTCGGGTTTAATTAAAAAGTCACGTTGGTTTAAGCAGAATCTCCTTGAACATGAAAGCGATATGCAGTGCCCCGTGAAATGAAATTCGGAAAAGTATGTCTTTTACAGACATATTTTGTTTCTTCTCGGGAAGGTTTGGAAAACGTATACATACATATATTGGTAGTTAGCACTTCTTACTACATGTTTAATCGAAAAATAAAATAAGAACGATTAATAAGACATCTGCTCAGTAGTCCTACCTAGATAGCAAAAGCTATGAATTTATTTATGAAATAGATTCAAGGAATAAATAAAGAATTGAATTTTGCGAATGCTTCATCACTATCACTACATACTCTTATTTATAACACAAAATCGATTCGTTCTGTCTGTCCCTATGTATGCTTAGATCTTTAAAACTACGCAACTGATTTTGATCCGGTTTGTTTTAATAGACAGATTGTAACTGTGCGAAGTAGGGGCGGGTCGCTAGTTAAGAAATAAAGACAGCAATATATGTATGGAATAATACTTATTCCTACTTTCCGTGTTTCCTTCTAAATACTAATTACACAAGTNCAGCTCATGTGTGAGTACTATCATCATCGGTTGCTAACGAACATCCTGATGCGTGCGCTTCATATGATTCTGTGGCTCGACTTTCGCGAACTCGGCAACCAAATAAAAAGCCTAACAAAAGCCGGACAGGCCGGACAAGGCAATATTTGGCCGGACAAGTCCCTAAAAAGCCAAACATGTCCGGCTAAAGCCGGACGCCTGGCAACCCTACCTACATGACTAATGTCTATAAATTCCGTTCTTAGTGTAATGAAAAACTTACGCAGTTGATAATAAAAGTTGCATTTCGAATAAACATCAATATTTTCTCGGTAAAATCGATATAAAAATTTGAACCAACTCATTTGCAAATACAATAATAAAATATCTAACAAAAAACATTTTCTTTCAAAATATTTGGGAGGTATTATACTCGGAACATAATGAGTTACGATGGCAGCAGCAGATAAGCAAGTTTTCTCATCGGCATCAACGAAATTGCGCGGACGCGACGTGGATTGATTGAGATTTATGAGTTGGCCTGTCTAATTAACGGCTACCTGCATTTGAACTCGGTTGACGGGCAGAAAACGTTCTATTAATACCTACAGGAGCTGCCTTGATCGTGATAACTTTTATATGGTCGTAGTCTGAGATAATTGTTGATGAGCACCTTCATGCTGTATAACGTAGAGCTGGCTAGCTGGAACCGCTATGATAGAACTGTCATTTATATTCAAATGTGATGTTGTCTTTAGCTGTGTAATGGCTGTGCCGAACTCTCTATTGTAAATATTCTACGTGTGCTTTGATACCAATATATTTATTATGTTACTACCAACCACTGTGTCTATTGCTCTGTAGCGGACTTAATATATCCCTAACAATAATAATGTTAAAACTTGCTTAAATCAAAGGAAAGATGATGATGAAGCCTATGTTTCATACAAATGTTGAAATTCAACCCCTTTCCAATTAGGATTTCACTTGCAGTCCTCATTGTCATAATCATCAGGTCATTTAGTCTCCATTTTCCGCTGCAGGAACACGACCCGCTAATTCGGCCTACACTCATCACCTAGCCAGACGGTTTTGGGGGCGCTTGGTGTTCGCATAAAGTATCAAAAGGAAATACCTAAGTATTAATTTAAATGCACAGTAAAAAATATTATTTTCGTTTTAAAAGATTCTTCAACTTGTAATAAATAAGGGGTTTAGTGCTGTAACTACCTACAATCATTTATTAACATTTCGTTCGTTCAGCAGTACATCAATCGGTCTCCGCGGCCCGGGGGTGCCCGAACCAGGAAATTGTATAACTCTCGCGAGATGCGGAAATCAATCGGCCGTTTGTGTCGGCCGCCGTCGGCTCTGGAGGATTCATCTTTTTTTAATTACTCCCGTAAAATGTGTGGAAAACGGCTTGCTGGTTTATCGTCGTGGACGGTGGAGTCTACGTACTAAAAGACTACTGCGATAGAGAGGGGAGTATAATAAATCCGCCATTTCATTGGTGAATTGTGGTGGAGTTTGAGTTAGAATACGAAAATGTACTTGTATTTTGTAATACTGACGTAGAGCTACATGAATTTTCACAACGACCGGGCCTGTAGGTGCCTTTCATGCCCTTCGGCAGATCTCGGTCCATGGTCACCACTCAAGAACTTTTCTGCTCCAACGGCCATCAGTTCTACGAGCTATGTGCCCGCTCTAATGCCACATTAGTTTGCCAATTCTGCGGGCTATATCTTAACTTCAAACTCGACTCAATCCCAATTGGTTGATGGTCATAAAATTATTGACTTTCAACTAATTAAAAGCTTTTATCCCTGCGTGAAATTGACTCAAGTTTTGATCTTTGTTCTCATACCGTAGACTGGTGGCCAATAAAATGAGTTGTTCTCACAGAACACAACACATGTAAGCTAACGACTACACGGCCGCAGTCGAGGGTCAAGGCCCAATTACACATGTGGTATTGTAAATTAATGGATTGCTCCCCTATAGGCTAGGTTCACTAAACATGTCTCATAAAAAGGAATGAGTATGTACAACTTTTAAAACCATAATTTTGGTATAAGTTGGAAGTCAAAATAGATAACAAAAAAATTAAAACCGACTCCAAAAAACCTGCAATAAAAAGTAGAAAATAATTACGTTATTTATTTATTAGGACAAATATATACCATGATTGATACACTCGAAGTCGGTGCCAACCTGCTCAGTGCCAAGCTCAAGAATTGTTCTTTTACCGGCAGCACCGATATATTCCCGCCTCTCGTTCCCACCACTGTAACTCCTGTGTTGCCAGAGTATACAGCTTTTACCGCCAATAAAAACCTAACTAGTGTAGGACTTTTCGAGGAAACTAGGGAAAATTGTTTTCGTAGGAAAATCCCGTTTCGGTATCACATAAATCTGTGCCAGCAAAGAGTAACCTTACTCTACCTGTCTTCGTTGTGCTCAGGGTAAGTTCGCCTCAGGTGGCTGAGGACCGGCTAACTTTTGCTTGGCAAATACCGGTTAGAAACAAAATGTTGGTGTAAACTGAATGAAAAGCGTGTGCGGGTTCGGGTTTAATTAAAAAGTCACGTTGGTTTAAGCAGAATCTCCTTGAACATGAAAGCGATATGCAGTGCCCCGTGAAATGAAATTCGGAAAAGTATGTCTTTTACAGACTTGTGTACTAAGCTACATTATTTTGTTTCTTCTCGGGAAGGTTTGGAAAACGTATACATATTGGTAGTTAGCACTTCTTGCTACATGTTTAATCGAAAAATAAAATAAAAACGATCAATAAGACATCGGCTCAGTAGTCCTACCTATATAGCAAAAGCTATGAATTTATTTATGAAATAGATTCAAAAAATAAATAAATAAAGAATTGTCATGTATCACTACATACTCGTATTTATAAAACAAAATCGATTCGTTCTGTCTGTCCCTATGTATGCTTAGATCTTTAAAACTACACAGCTGATTTTGATCCGGTTTGTTTTAATAGACAGATTGTAACTGTGCGAAGTAGGGGCGGGTCGCTAGTTAAGAAATAAAGGCAGCAATAGATGTATGGAATAATACTTTTTCTTACTTTCCGTGTTTCCTTCTAAATACTAATTATTTAACTGTTTCATTCAGGTCTAGGTCAGGCCTAGTAAGCTAATTATTGCGACCATAGCGCATGAGCAGCAAATGTGTCATGGCAGCATTCAGCAATTTGCAAAATTAAATATTAACTTTAAAACATGCTTATTATTTTAATAGCCTGTTACAGAAGGATCTACGTTCGTATGTATGACCCTAGCCATTATGTAGGTAGCTTAAAAAAGTTCTAGAAATCACCAGACAGATGTAGACCAAGATTAGATGGGCAATGGAGACTAAAAAGCTTGATGATGATGATAATAAAAATAGGCAGGTAGGTACGTTTAATCTAACAGTGTACTTGTGTGTGATGTAGGTATACTGTTAAAATATTAGTTTTATTCTGTGTGTGTTTGTACTCTATGGTAAAATTCGCGCCTTTTTCGAAAGCTTGTTACTTCTATCTACTCTATGGGCATCAATAAAAGACAGTTGTTGTACTTAATAACTTTTATTATTTCAAAGTAAATACCACTAAATTCAATTACTCTAACATATACCTTCAATCAAACTTTACCAAATATATTAACACTAGGTATGGTATAGGAGGACTGGCCTAAGTAATAAAATCCGAAATTTTATGAGTAAGGTCCCAAATTCCCAATCCCGACATCAATACAAAACTAAGCAGCTCAAAACAACACCCATTCAATATCAGTCCAAATGGAGCTCCCGTGAAATATGGCCGGACTATTTCTGCTCCAGATAAATGGCGTTATCTAATTCGCATTCAACAAATTACCAACAACTCTATTCCAGCTCTAATTGTTTGGCGGCGATTTATGAATGCGGTCCCGTCAACGTCACGGGATGGTACTTACGCCTGTATTCACAAACATCTCATAGTGTTCGTGGACGCATAGACACACGAACCAATCACAGAGCTCTATTCAACGCTGTGCGGTCGATTTGCTGATTCACATAAGCAAGCATCGTTTGTGAATACGGGCGTTAGTTTGCATATTACTAGTGTTTGAGTCATGCCGAATCCACACATTGGTGGGGTGAGACAAATGACTACGCCAACGTTTGTTGTTACGAGTACACTCGTAATCTTCATCACATTGTAACTGGTGACGAAGAAACTTATTGACAAATGTTTTAAGTAAAACATCTCGGGATTACTTCATGTTTGTAGTCAACATACATGGCTGATTAGAAGAAAACAGTAACAAAAATTGATCAGATTACTCAGTGATTTCGCGAGTTCTTTTGACGTTATCAATAAAGTCAAGAAATTTTTAATTTATCGATATTTCCATTACGGTTTTTTATCCCTTTTAAACAAAGTAAGAATCTCAAAGCAAGCGAAATATCATGCATGCGACAAAAATAAATTCATGCAAAATCATTTATAAGCAAAGGTCTCCTGCAAGAAAAATTACTTTCATTACATCCGACGTAGTCTCTCACAAATTACCCTTATTATCACAGAATTTTCGTGCATGATATTGTGATTTATTTATTTATTTATGCTATATTATTGGCTGTCCAAATTGGAGGTTATTCTTACGGATTATTTTGGGAATTCTATGGTAGAAACACATACTTTATTCTTATGAGTGAAGGTCATGTACGAGTAGTTACTTGATCTTAATTAACTTCTTAATTAAAGGTTTTCTACCCTTTTCAGTTCATCATCATCATCATCTCAGCCATAGGACGTCCACTGCTGAACATAGGCCTCCCCCAATGCTTTTCATGTTGCCCGGTTGGTAGCGGCCTGCGTCCAGCGCCTTCTTGCTACCTTTATGATGTCGTCGGTCCACCTTGTGGGTGGACGTCCCACGCTGCGTTTTCCTTTTCAGTTATTTAGACAGAAAAGTTTGTTTTCTAGTTGAACTGATAGACGTAGGGAAAAGTAATTGAATACGATAGAAGAATATTTCACCCTTGTATGTAACATTGAGGTACGTAGTTAAGAGTTATGAAGGTCACATTAATTATCGAAGCCTGAACATAGCAGAGGACAGACCCGTTGTTATAAACCAGCTATTTTTATTTCCATTGTAGGTCTAAATAACATTTCGCTTCGAAGTCTAAAACAACATGAATGAATTTAAAAGCAAACACACCTACGCTTGTTAGCCGCGAAAGGTCGGGTAATTCGTGAACATTCTGCTGATTTCAGTAAAGCGTGTACACAGTCATACATTCGACCACGCTGCGACCACAGCGTAAGGAGAAGCAGTAGGTCAGAAGAGTTTATAAAGGCCTCTTTACACAGGAGCTATACGCTGGACTGCATATTATAGAACTCTATTATTTTGACGATATAAGATTCGTAATATTTTTAAATTCTATTTGCTTCAACAGGCTTTTTTTTCTTTTTTCTCTGATGTCCTTGCCCACTTTCTTTCTTTTATATTTTTCATTATAATTCGGACTCTTCGCGCATACGATTTCCTTGCTAAATCCAATTGCGTTATCTTTGAACTTCTTCCCCAAGAATACGAAATCTGCAAAAGGTTTGGGATCACTGAACTCCCAACTAATAACATAAAAAACCTTGCGTGTGGTTTTGCTCCCAACTAATAGGTACATTAAAAAACTAAGGTGTTACACCTTAGTATTTACACAGAGACTTCGGTACCGTTCTTACTTAGTCTAGTCCGGTCTCGAACAGGACTAACGTATTTCTATTTTAATAAAACCACAATGTTCTTTATCTCACCGAACACCTTTTTTTTTCTTTGAGACCAGTATTTGTTTGAGGTGAAAATCTCTATCGGTCCGATTTATATTAGGGTTCGGTTTTACCTTGGGGTATTTAATTATGTAAAATTAAAGACTTAGGTGACATTTCATCCGATAAAATCTGATCCGCGGATGAGTTGTCTCCCTTTCAAATTTGTAACAAGTTTAATTATATGAAAAAGTGCTGAAATGTTACATAACGCTAAACCTATTGAATAATTTCATCCCAGCATCATCTACTTTTAGTCTTAAAGTTTACTCTGAAGGCATAGAAGTAGGTAAGTAAGTACCTACATTAATAGGCAAATATTGCAAGATTTATGAAAATCTCATTATGTTAAAATGTTATAGATATCAATCATGTTAGATGAACAATATTTGTTCCTCCCTGCTAAGAGTCTTATTAAATTGAGCGAAGCATTGTAACTTGCACGATAAATAAAAGACGGTAGACGAGCAAACGTCAAACATTTTCCAAGAGACAACTAACTAGAGATGGAGATTATAACATTTGACCTTGAGGGTGCGTGTATGTTGACATCCAGGCGAAGCAAATCGCAGCTGTTCAGCACGATCACCCAATATAGACCAAATGCATAACGTGCACAGTTGACGCATCAAGAATAATAATAATTAGTGCGAATGTACCAGCTCAAACCAAATACACTGTTTTGATCTTTTCTTAGTTAAGATAACGCACCCGCTGCTTAAATCCGTCAAACAAAGCACATCCGCTCGCTCAGCTTAGGGGTGTTACGGCCTGTGCGGTGATCGGCGAAGATACAGCGCGGCGCGCGGGCTTGTAAGCCGCTTACAGCCTGTCGGTCACTTCATTACCGCTCGACTGTCACTCAACTCACCCAGCAGCAACACTGTGGCATCTTGTGTGGTGATAATTGGGACCGCATTGCAACAAAAATTATAATTATGTCTAATATATTGTTGCTGCTCATAGTTCGTCATGAGCATCTTGGGTCGATACACTGAATAGTGTTGATATTTGAACTGTCTTGCTCGTAGCATAACACAGTGTGGGTCTGCGCTTAGTTAAGATAACATACGCGCTCCCTAAATCCGTCAAACAAAGCGCATCCGCTCGCTCAGCTTACGGATGTTACGGCCTGTGCGGTGATCGGCGAAGATACAGCGGGCTTGTAAGCCGCTTACAGCCGGTCACTTCATTACCGTTGCGCTGTGACTGCATCGCTTTTGACTAAGAAACTGCAAGATTACGTCAAGATTTTTAAAAAGTAAACACTGCCAAATCCAATCAGTCTAGAATATCGACGTCAGCAGCATAATATGCTGAAATATATTACGAGTAGGTAAGTAAATTCAAAAATATTTTAATGATGCATAGCATATTAGAAGTATTTTTTTATTTAACTTTTCCAATACCTACTTCTTTGTACTTTATTTTCAAAATGAGCTTTCCATTTAAAGTTCAAAAACTTTTAATAACACAGAATGGAATCAAGCTCATTCCGAAAGCATATCTGAAAAAGTGAAAAACATGAATGCATAACATTTGATTGTAAATAGACTTTTCTAGAGAGTATAACAGTTTCATATCTGTAGCGGGAGCTCGGTAGAGATTGCTTTTGTCTTTAAGACTGAACTTTTCCGTGGAATTGTTTACCTTTATTAAGTTCGTTCTCTTTTTCTCATTTATACACTCGACTTGCCAGTGTTTATACACTGAGCCAGTGGCACTGAGAATCTTTTTTATTTTTTTAACAGTTTTGTCCGTATTACTAAACAAGCTCAAAGCTCGAATAAATCTCAGTCATACATTCTGTCCAGTGATAGGACTAATCTAATGAAATTCAATCGATCAGAAGCCTCAATCTAAGTATGAAATTGAATCGAGTTTTGTGTTTCGCTCAGAATGTATATGTCACCGTAAAATTGTGAATTCCGTCAGATTATAATCTGACGTAGTTAAATTACAATCTAACCTAACCTAACCCACTGTTAGTTTACAATCTAACGCGTTATATTATAAACTGACAGAGTTCACAATTTCACGTTGACATATACATTTATTGCAAATAGTAAAGCTTATGGCTATTTAATCTCCCCTTTATAACTTTGATTCTTATATAAGATGGAGGTGAAGTACCAAGTGTGCTGTAGGTATGGATGTTTCAGTAAAACAAGAGCAGACTCTTGCAAACGAAAACTACTAAACGGATTTTGATGAAATTTTATCTTAATATAGCTTATAGGCACACCAGAATAACATATAGGCTAACAAAATCAGAGCACTCCGTTAAGTTATAAAGGTACAAAATATGTACATGTGGAATTGTTTAGGGACTGCCTTCTGAATAATAGCACTGATTACCCCTTCGGGAGTCGCGACCAGCGTCCGTCTGTGCATTATCCATCGCTCACACCGCAAATTAATTACACGGCAATTTAGTTAACGACGTCACGTGAAATATTGCTACATAATATTAACGAACGGGCAGCGGATAGGTATTATGGGATCTATAGGGAAAATATATTTACAAAAGGAGGTATTGACTTCGTATAGGAGACGATTTTACTTTAATGCCCGTTTTCACCATCAATCCCAAATTTTAAGTGATCCCTATGAAAACAAAATTCCTGTTATGTGTTACCATAGGGATCACATAAAATTAGGGATTGGTGGTGAAAACGGGCATAAGTCACCAAATCCATTCCCGCGTTCTCGGGTCTGCCAAAGTTAAATTAATTAATTTCCTAATCCAGTCAACTACTTACCCCGATTTAAAAAAGGTACACAGATTGGATGAGTCATCGTGACTAAGTATAATCTTGTCGTACTCATGGACCAATATCATCATGGACTGATGAAATGAGCTTGTGTAGTCATAGACTTATTATAGAGGATGGATTTAGGAATCCTGCACGTCTATTATCTAATCGCCTTAGCACTTCTGCTTAGTTTACTAGATATGAATACGAGTAGGTATGTGATATGTTGTTTGGAAAAAATCTCTATTTATCTCTAATGATCACAACAGTGCTAATGACAACAGTATTATTATAAATACGAGTGAGTTTGGAGGAACATTTTTTTCAGCTACTTTCTCCAAATCATGCATTGGACACAGAGTGGTCAGCTAATAGATCGCGTATACTCGCCGAAGAGTCTCTGCCTATCTCAATTAGCAAGCCACTTTATCTTGGCGGCGGATCCAGCGAATCCATTTACCACCCAATCAATTTGCACGAAATTAACTTGAGTACTGATATTTCAACCCCGTCTGGCAATATTGCTTTTTACTTTTTGAAAGTATTTTTTGTCCACTCATTGTCTTCAATGGATTCGTAAGAGCTCTTATGATAAATGCTACAACGTTTGCAATTTTGTTCAAAGGTACTTTTGAAAGCATATTAATAGTTAATTAAGTACTTGCATCAAGACTCTTGATTACCCAATCTTAATGCATAAAGCGATGAAAATAAAAGGTTTTGTTTATTGACAGTATAACCTTTTATTTAAGTATAGGTACATACTTTATCGTGGCCAAAACTGTGGGCTTTTGGGCTTGTTCAAAAATCGAATATCCCAGTAGGTATTCTTGTTCTCCTCAATTCAGTCTGTAAGTACCCCATTCTGAAACAAATAGCAAAAATTATAATCGCGGCCAGCCTAGATCGCCATTGCAATGCCATTTGTGTGAAAAATGTCGGCTTGTTAGCACTAGCCCAGTTATTTGTAGACGCACTAACAAGATAACCCGCCGTAATGAGACCCGTCGAAGCCGTTCGCATTTCCCGACAGACGGTTTTATTTTTCAATATTTTTTGGGTTCTGTGATGTTTTCAAAATGAATAATAATTTGATTTCTGTACTAGATAATCTTTGAATCATCATCATCATCGGCCGGTCGCGGTCAAGTGTTAGACATGCGTGTCCCAAAAGAGCGGCAAAGAGCACAATTTTCAAATAGGTACTTGTATTATTCTTGAAGTCTCTTGAAAATATACCTACCGTCTGTTTAGAAATACTATTGCAAATCCTTATTAGGATTTGTTAAGTGGTAATATTTTTTTGCCAATTGTGCTCAGACCCATAAAGTTTAGCTAAATTGTGACTTAAAAAGGTTATTTTACGTAGGTATCTATCTATGTAACATAATCCTATGATAGTGGATTAAAGTGGAGTTAAAGTTTATTTCCATAGAAAGCCAAATTCTTTATTTACCGGTGGAGTTTAATCCTTATGTAAATTCGGTAAGGGTAGAAATAAATCTATTGAATCGGCATGCGGATCTAGAAATAATGAAAACTTAAGTATTTGATTGATACGGAACCCCTCTCGCGCTTCATCGGGTTTTTTCTACCGTCCGTACCTCGGCACTCGCTGAAATGGAATCTTAAATGAAATAAGGATTTCTGAAAACGGCACCGAAGCAATCTGTTCAAAATGTTTTCCTCACGTTTAATGCACAAGTGTTGACATCCTATTCATAAGAGGCGAATCAAATGTCAAAAGATTTGGAGACATTTTTCTGGGGTCATTATTTAGGACTTTAATGAAATTGAATTCACATACTTAAAAGAGAGAGCCTAATTAATAAACTGTACCTACCTGGCAGGGGTTGAGTTTTTGAAGAATAAATCGATAGAGTATGATGAAAGTGTTAAAAAATTAAACATAATGTTAGTAGGTAGACTTTAAAATATAGTAGGTATATCGGATTAGATGACTTTGATAGTGAAACGCAATCTCGATGAAATCAGTACATGCCAATTATCAAAAAAGACAGCTTAATTAGCATCAATTCTACATGAAAATATATTTTTCGAAAGAGAGAAAGAACGTAAACAATGTTTCATGAATACATTTTCAAAGCTTTATCGACAGCCAAGATATTAAAAAGCGCTAATAATCGCAGACGCTGTAAAAAAAGAGAAAACCCAACGAGGCTTACCCAGCAGCTCTGAATTACAGTGTGCGATAACCCTTTAGTGCCTATAAAATTATTTTTATTAGCGCAAAAGCATAAAGTTTAAATTCCAATAAAAATAGATTCCCACCTCGGCGAGCAGTCTGCAGCTCTACGCCGGGGCTTAATTCGCCATTCGAGTCGTTTTTGTACCGCTGAGAATCGCATTATGAAAGTGTACAAGCCCTTTGTATGAAAAAATCAACCATTCTCATTTGAAATTGCCACTCGTGAGCGTCGCGCGCTTCGGATGAGGAAAAAATAATGTAACACAAACACTGGGGATGGGCTAAGTATCTCCGCCGTACATTTTGACGATGTGCTTTAATAAAGTTTAACAGCGTTTCCTTTTCGAGAGCTCTGTAGACACGTCGTATCTATAAAGGTTCATGTGCGGCGTAAAATTATCTGGTGATGAAATTTCAGAATGCGGTTGTTTCGGCGTTTATACATTGTTGATGTATCGTTCCATTTACATGAAACATGTTGGTTTTAATTAGTTTAGTATGTGATATTTTATCTACATAGGTCTAGTGCTTAATTGAATCAGTGCCGGAGGTATATGAGCGGTACAGGATGGTGTTTTGGGACGGTTAAGCGGCAGCGAGACTTCAGAACCCAGATCTCTTTCATCTCTTCCGTACCGCTTCCTTGCCTCAGGCACTGGCTGTGTTGTCTACTTACTTACTTAGAAAGGAAATCGAGTCCATACTCTTGAGGGCTGTTGTCATGTTTACCGATATCTCAACATCAAGGGCAGGGATGACGTCACCACGCATTAGCCCTTCGCCTTGGCGATGTTGTTTTAGGAGTGCCGTTAAAATGCTCGATGTGCGCGACAACAGGTGTTACGTGATAATGACTAAACAGCCTCTGAATTTGTAATGAGGGCACTGAGTGGAGGGGGGCTGACGTCACAGGATGAAACTGACGGCCATGACTAAAAAGTAACAGCCTTATTTATTAATCGAATACAAATTCAATCACATCGTTGATCGCTGGCTATATGGACAAATGACAATTTAACTTATGATATTCGCTTACTCAATCTCGCTCTCTCGAAAAAAAAAACACCGTTCCTTGCAAACATAACTGACTAAAGTGATGATAATAAAAATAACTAGATTTTGAAAATAATATCGTCTATAAATCTAGCTAGACTAATTTAACTCGAATAGCAGTTTACGACTTACGTACTTTGACATTAAGTTTACATTTTTCAATGACGAATGCTAAGTTGAAGGCTGTGGTTATGGGAAATTAAATGTTCCTGAAAATGACTAGTCTGTTCTCTTCAGGCTTGCCTTCGGCCATGTTGCGAAGAATTAACCCGCGTGCGTGTTGCGTTTCATATGATTAATAATTTGTGAAAGCTATACGGAAGCGGGTTCGAGTCCCCCTCGGTACTTAGTGAACGCGATATCGTTTATGGCGGTTAATTTGTACACCGCGACGTTACGGGGTTAATTGTATGAGTTGCGCTTTTTCAGTTTTCTGTAACGGACTTCCAATTTTAGGAATTCGATTATGTATTTTTCTAGTAAATATGTCTATGAAGCGGTCATACGAAGCGTTGCAAAGTAAGAAATAGTAATTGTAACGAGTCTTAAGTAACATAGGTAGGTGCCTGAAATTTATTTTGTCGTAATGTTTTGATCTTGTTACCTACTTATAAAATTTCCTTGAAGTTCTCACTTCTCTTTACCTACCGTGTAAAAGAGTTACCTTATTATTTTTACAAAAGCAATTACATTTCAGAGGCAATTCCTGAAAGAAATCTTACTGTATGTTTTTAAAGCAGATGCTAAAATTACAAAACGTACCCGTAAAGGGTCCTTGAATCATCTGAATAATTTTCCTCTTTTACACAATGAAAAAACCCACATTCCTTAATTTGCATTATCAAAGGGATGAGGTGATTCGTGAATGTCTGTACTAACCCCTAACACCCACACGTCACCGAAAAAAATTACGCCATTACATAAGACGGCAACTTTCTCCATTTCCCCAAACGACGTGCCCAGCTCATCTGCGAGCACCTTTAAAGTCTTATGTCACAAAACATAAAGGTCGAAATCGTGCAGAAAATTTAGGCCACACAATAAACTGTCCCTGAGGAATTCAATAGAGGAGCCACGCGCAAGCTCGCTGGCTGATGGCGCAAAAACCATTCTCGTAGTGTCCCGTAATATCGAATGCCCTATAAAATGCGATAGGAGCGTCGTTGCTTATCGCAGAATGTCCCATGGGCGATCTAAGTTGACCTCTGGCCGCTACTCACGGACAAAGACAGATCGGACTGTTGTCTGGAATGAGACGTTCCCATTTGAGCTGCGACTCCGCGTACACTTTATGTCATACGTTATACGAGCAATAGTACCGCCGTTACTTGCTGTTATGTTCTATCACGTACGTTGATCAAGTTTAGGGCTCTTTTGACCTGACTCACTTGCTTTTATGCTCAAATGAACTGAATTTCATAAGAAACATTGTTACGAAATTGTTTACTTATGCCTCATTCGTGATTTTAGATTAAAGATTACTAATCAATTACTGATTCCAGTTATTTGAACTACAGTTACTAATGCATACAAAATGACACTAGAATGTGTGAAATTTTCAAACTCACTTAATACTTATTATAAAAAGTTTTAGGATCAGTAGACGTTAAAAATATCTATAGTTAGTAGGTTTGTTACTGCAATATCCACTATGTTATAGTACCTAATCTTTTAATCTTTTAATATTTCATTTTAAAGATTCCCTGGATCAAAATGATAATCAAAACATCAAAACCGTCTCACCTATAAACTAAAACGGTATGTCATAACACCTGTAAATAACTGGCAGCCAGTCGTAGGTTTGATTCGCGCGGAGTCGGGTCACGGGGGCACTTACGCGGATGCGCTCGTAAAATAAAATAAATTGAGCCACCCGTGACCTTTCCGAAACCACATCTATGGCGTGACGAATTGCCCATAACGCGGGAATCTAAGGATATTGCGAGGACTGTGAAGTGAAGTGTGCTGCGTGAGAGTAGCAGTTTATTATCTTAGTAACTGTTCCCTGAAGTTCGAATGCGCCAAAATCTTTTAAATGTCTGGTCAACGAAGAGCTCTCATTCGTATGTGACTTCATCAACTTCATTGAAAGAGTCAGACTCACATCTTCATCCTCATTAATCAAGACAAATTAACCCCAGATTGAAAGTAGGTATAGGTAAGTAGGTAGATTGCTTTGTTATCATCATGAAAACTAAAGTGATTGAGATGATAAAATAATTTACTGCAGTTTTAGTGGTCGGGGACAAAATGGCTTTCCCTAATATTGAAGCAACCAAGCTATAAATGGTCTTTTGTAACAATTTTAAAGTTGTTTTGAGATTGTCTCAATATCGTACAAATACATAATATACTCGTCTGATAACATAACAGATAGCCTGTTATTTTCAGCCCAATTAATTCAATCACGAAGCAAACCTATTCAAAGGTATACAAAAACAGTGCGGTTTGCCTGCCCAGAATACACTTACTGGTAATGAAATAACTGATACAATTCCCCCAATACTAGATGAGCCAACAGAGCAGAATTGTAGCCAATTACGAAATAGTTCCACATTCAAAACATAACTTGTAAAAGGGGCCTTTACAAAGTTCAAGAGGAAAGGTCGGACGTATCAAATGATCGCGGAGCGTGTAATATGAACATGGTATCCATTCAGAAACACTTGCCCAACAACAGTATACCCACTTGTTTTAGGAGGGTCAACAAATTTCGCATTGGAATTTATTAGGCACTCCACACATAGCTGCTTAGGTTAAGGTAAATAATCCTGTGGCCATCCCTCACGATACGATTGGTTTAATGCGTTCAAACAACTTCTGTGCCCGTAATATTTTAAAGACTAACTTTGTTAGTATTGTGCGTTCCGTATAAATGTTACGATAGCTATAGAAACACATTGTTGGACAGTATTACAGTTCATTACTCAGTATTAATGAAGTAGCTTTCTACGAAAGACGGCTCGAATATAGGACGCACAAAATAGGCTTCACAAGATGATAGACCCATTTCTCTATTTATTGTAAAATAAAGTTATTGTAATGTACAATTCTTATGTATTATGTATTCTTGTAACCGCCAGAGGTTAATGAAATTGTGCGTTATCTTTTATTCACCACACCCCATTAGCAGACAAACACAATATTCTTTGTCACATAATAGGTAAGTAAAATCATCATTCTAGGCTATGTAAAGTACACTAACTTTAAATTGTTGTAAAATAGCCTCTATTACAGCTGTAAAGATGCTAGAGTACCGTGCTGTCTTCCGTACCAATTCATCTTGTGTAAGAGGTGCTCAGCGCAACGGACGCGTGGTCAATCGCTTTGACGGGTGCCGCGCTGTCATTTGCAACTCTCATCTATACTCGAGGGTCGGGCTCGACGAGGCAGCCCTCGATTGGAAAAGATCGCTCTTTCTGACGAAGTATGGCGATGTTGTTTGGTTTCTACCTTGAAGAAATTTTAAACTGTAAACATCATTACTTATAAAAGCAGCTTTTTTACACCGTAAAAATGCTGTTGAAGCTGTAATAAACAATCATTTATCTTTGTCATTACTGCCAAATGCTATACTATAAATTAAACTCACTTAAACAGTAGGTACTAAAGAACTGAAACAGAGGTGGAATTGTGTAAAGCAATCGTAATCATTTGACAGTTTATAACATACGATTATTCTGTCAAACGCTGACTTTATCGTACGTTATAAACTGTCAAAAATGATTACGATTGCTTTACACAATTCGACCTCAGGCAGGACTATTTTAATTTCATGAATAAGCACTTAAGGCGAATTTGTCGTAATTGTCGAGAAACTTATTTTCGCGAATATTAATATAACGTCGTGACCAAAGCAATTTAAAACACAATTGCACGATTTTATCTGGATTCTATGGAATTATGTCCATTCAGAGAAATTAATAAGTACTTTACAGTCCCCGTGGGCAGGGTAACTCTCTGTTCTTCATCATTTCCCTGCAGAGCGCCGAGAATTACGAGCATTCGCCTGTAATAGTCCCGGTGGAAATTACAATATAATTGCCTTTTTCAAATCATTATAAGGAAATTCTATTGGTGCAAAACACAATAATAAAGTGTAAGGCGTATCGTTAATTTCAATTTTACGTTAAAGATATTTGAGGAAAATATTTTTATTGACACCGATCTATTTTATTTTGTTTGAATTATAACATAGAAACGTAGACCAAAAGTTATTTTTAATCAAGATTTTATTGTAGTTACAACCAAACAAAAATATGCTCCCAATTCATAAACAATCCAGTTACTAGGAACCCTTCCAATTATACCCATTATCATCCCGCGCAGAATCGCCGGAATCTATGTGAAGACACCTACGCTTATTTTTTTTGCTTCCAGTTCATCGAAATACTTATAGGTACTTAGGTCTAAAAATCCGGAGCGTCCCAAAAGCAAACACATGATGCCAGAGCTAATTAATGGGAACGTAGGTCCTTCCAATTATACCCATTATCATCCCGCGCAGAATCGCCGGAATCTATGTGAAGACACCTGCGCATATTTTTTTTTGCTTCCAGTTCATCGAAATACTTATAGGTACTTAGGTCTAAAAATCCGGAGCGTCCCAAAAGCAAACACATGGTGCCAGAGCTAATTACTGGGAACGTAGGTCCTTCCAATTATACTCATTATCATCCCGCGCAGAATCGCCCGGAATCTATGTGAAGACATCTACGCTTATTGTTTCCTCGACAAAAGGGCGGGTGTCAGTGCCAATTGATCACGTGGCGCAGGCCTCGACTTGAGTGCCGTGTAGGCTGGCCAAGCATCTGGGTTCTAGACAGACTTCAAAACACAAAATACATTTTTAAATTAAATTAGTGTTTTACCTAACTACGACAAGGTTGTGCCATGCGTAGCTGTGTGGTTCCGGCAGAGAAGAACAGCAACTCTTCTTTTGAGAGACAATTAGAGGAGAGTTACGTGAACATCAGGCCTTATTTGCTTTTAGTAAAACCTTAAATGGTGGTCCTCCTGCATCAGAGTCTAAATTACTTGATGACAAAAGTTTTCTCTTTGGTTTCAATGCCGCCATTTACGGTGAAAGAAATTTACATTTACTCGTGTACATTTTGAATAAACAAACTCAGACAAACTTCGGTCTGATGATCTGATAAATTGATGAACATCACTTTTCATCAGGTGAGACACACGCCAAGTAAGATACACTTAGTGGGTGAAAAACTGGATTAAAAGAAGGGATAATCGCTTCTATTCCACCCTGGTCACCCTACCAGAGATGGGAGGCCGGGGCAAATGAGCATTCGCGACAAAACATCCTTTTTGTTTTACACGGTTGACGCTTACGTATCACACTTTCTACTTTTGCTGCTTCCACTTTTTGTGCTTTACAAATGCTATCAAACTTTTATCTTTCGTATTTACCCTCATTTAGCCACATTACATAATGTTATGAGAACCAAAAATATAATTCTAAAAAATAATTGACTTAGTTTAATAATAATCTACCCTACAGAAAAAACATATGATATTCTTATAGTTATGTCGAGCAGCTTGTCCTTTATGTAGAGCAGCAAGAATCTATATTCTATAGGTAATATAATTTAATAATTTTTATCAATCTTTTTTATAACAAATAAGTTTTGGTTTAAAATTCTACTGTAGAATTATAACAGTCAGTTTCTTTAACAATCTGATACGGGTAAAACCACGTATTTTTTAGGCTAATGTAGGTACTTTGGCAAACAAAGTCGGTCATTACAAAGGATGTTTTTCTCAAACCAGAGGAGTCCGGTAAGTGAGCGGCCTCCTCAGACCTCTCAAGAGGGGTTGTTACGGCGTCAATTATCCGGACTCGCTGCGGGAAGGATCCGGATCGAATTAACGGGGAAAAACCGGCTTTGACCCGGATGAGATAAGAGGTTGCAAGGATAATGCAGTTTAGTTAGGTAGAGATGTTGAGGAATTTGTTCTAATAAATTAAAAGTGAGAACAAACAAATCATGCAAGTATTCTTGTTTTTCGTTTCAAAACAAATGAGCTTAATGAAAATACAAGTAGCTTATTGTTTTCGAACAGATTGCCATAGGGCAGAAAATATAAAAAAATGAAAATACTGGGGTAACCTATTGGCATTCTTTCTGTATTTGTATTTGTACTTTAGATATGAAGCTTACACAAAAGACCTAAACTCAACGTTAAAATTGGGANTTTCTTATACTGCGTGCGGTCGTTGCGCGTGCGCACAAAGGAATGAGACCGCTCGGACACCGAGCCCACAGCGTGGTAGGGGTGGGGTTGCCCGCTCTTTCTACACGGTAAAATAAATCTCTTCGGCGAAAACAGGATAATTCAGATCGAACTTCACTTGGTAAGTTCGTTTGATCATCTAATTATAGATTTAACACACTCTATCTCATATTACGTTCATACACGATTAATTTAAAGATGCAGCAGCCTGCACTGTTCACAAACTAAAATAAAGTAAAATAACCTACATACGGCCAATAATAATGAAAGGAAACAGGATCAAGATGTGCTATTGTCTAATAAAACCTTACTTTACCCGACTCTGATATGAGCGTACAAACGCGTTTATTACAGCCATACTACACAAAAATAAAGTAGGATCTATGTGAATAAGCTTTTACAGACAACTTGAAAAACGCACTACGATTTTTGAAACTCTTTATTTATTATATTTACCGTAAATGTAGTTCATATTTTGTTTAATTTTTTTTAAGTAAGTAAAAAATATATTTTTTATTATTTTGCGCATTTTATTTCCTACTTCAATTAATTGGAATGTGGTCGAAGTAAGAAAGACAACACCATAAGATTCGCTATAGCACCGTAGCACGTTATTACGTCGTAGCAATAGGAGGTTCATTTTTCTTATTATTTATAAGAAAAATTACACAATCTAATGTGCGATGACAAAATGGAAAACATTTGGACACGTGACTTCCAAAATACTTTTTCTAGCTTCGAAGCTTTTTACAGTAGCACCGAGCCTGCTGCAACTAGCTTTATTGCTTTACTGCCTTACATAATTACTTGGAGAAAGTTAATATTGCCGAGTGTAAAGGCCGAAAAGTAAGAAAACGTCGTTCAGAGCAGGCGACACACGGCCAACTCCAAATTATTTTCAGAACAATAAAAGTACAAGAGCAGTTTCATTTCCTACGAAGAGTTAATGAGTCTAAGAGTTGCAAACAACCTATTTCTATAGCTGTCTTCTATTATCTTGATATGAATGCCTTTTTGGAGTCATATGAAGATATATTAATGTACCTACTTGTTTATGCTAAATTGAAGCAAGCTTTCTAGCCGACATCTTCAGATAAACCAAAACACGATCTTAATAACTATTTTAACTCTTCAAGTTTTTATGTGTGACCAAGATTGATGTGGTACCTAAATGGTTAAGACATAAAAAGAAGCGTCTTATCATGAAGTCTTCAACTCTTCATATTCTTAAACGTAACTAAATAAGACAATTTATTCCTTTAAAGATCCCTGTGCTCGTACAGTTCAAGTCATACCAAAAATACGAGGTCAAACTCCACAAAAGGAATTGGGATGCGTAATTAAAGCAAACGTCGGTGATTTACCAAACGATGTCTATTAGGGGGGAGAGGGGAAACTTGTGAACAAGTTGTGAGGACCATCACGACTTCCTTCCCGAGCAGCCTGCGTGAAATGTGCGCCCTACAGAGCCTAAGCTTACTCACAATTTGCGAGAGACGTTTGACAAATAGCAGGGGTGTTTTAAAAATAGAATAACATTCTATGGTGTGGGGAACAATGTTGCAACTTTGACATTGGGTGAAACGACCTTCGAATCATGTGCAGGAGACAAAGCGACCTAAAGTGTAAAACATGCAAGATGGCCAAAGAAGCGAACGAAGGATTAAAGCAATGCGGTGAGCGCATCAAGCAACTTCTAGACCTCGAAGCGGCGCCGGCGCCCGACCGCGACTTACCTACCTATGGTTTTAAAGCGCGAATAATAACGCTCAAAACTCTTTCATCCAGAAGAAAATTAAATCATGTGTTATCTTAAAATTGAACCTGAACCAAAACTATCTTTATTTATCTACGCTTGAGATTGATTCAAGTTTCAAGCGTCATTTTATAAAAAAGGGAATTGGGCTAGAATGTTTTATATTAGAACATGTACAGTATAAATGTGAACTCTATCTCCCTTGATCACAGAATAAAAGGTAATTATTATTTACAAATCATCACGATATTTCTTTGTTGATACACAAGACGTCATTAAATTCGTGAAACAGCACCAAGTCTAGCATTTATTGCCACCCGTTTGTATGTAAAGAATCCATTGAATGCCGACGCAATGAACGCTGCTGCGACGGCGGCAAAGGAGGTAACTCACCTTCCGACTTATTAGTCGAAACGAATAAAAAAAATAAGTGCAAACTGTAAGCTTTTTTGATTACTTTAATAAATCGAACAGCCTAGGGTGGGAATCGAACCCACGACCTTTCTGCTTTTCAATTTCTTTGATTTTTTCAAGTAGATTGCCAGATATGACTCATCGCCAGAAAACTGTAAGCTTATCACTGATATCTTCCCTGTCAATAGGTATGTTTTTAAAAGTAGCTACCATACTGTTACCTTTTGCAGCAGTGCCTGGTTTTAATCAGGAACTACTTGTTCTGGATTTCATGCAACGCTTTCATCGCTTAAAATCAAAATCGAATAATTCCTCACTTTTCCAGTGTTATATTTTTGACGAGATAGATGCGCATAAAAAATGTAACAGTGTTCATTTCTGAAATACAAAAAAGTCGTGTCAATATCGTGCCTTCTGAATAACATTTAATGGAATACCGAGGCACGCGCCGTAACAAAAGGCAATCGATCACGCCACCTGCGCTGCACTAAAAAGGCGAATATGTATACGTAAAACAAAATCGGCAATTACCGGCTCATTCAAGGGCCATTTATTTATGTTGTCGTCTTCCCAATTGACTTTCGAAAAATTTGAATCAAGTAAAATGCATGTATATTTAAATTGAGACATTATTCGTTAGAAACAAGAAACAAAAATCGGAAGATTCCCATTTTCGTAGTTCTGTACTCAACTAAAGGTCAAAGCAACTGCTTTAAACTTCAGCAACCTACATATTATAAGAAATCATATTTTATTTATGTACTCCTTATCATTTGCTCAATAACCTATCGTACTTATATTCAATCTCACTCTGACTTAACAGCAAAGCTGAACGCACTAACTTTAGCACGAAAACTTCTGTCGTGTACCAACAGTTCTACTCGTAGTATCAGTTTGACCGCCAATAAAACCTAGCCAATCAAGGTGGGGTAGACCCGGGGGAAAGCAAAACAGTTTTAGGACCCGCAACGAAATTAATCAGAAGTAAATAGACGGAGTTCGAAGTTTACCGCCCATCGACACTATTCACACATAAAACACAAAAGGTTCTAGCAAAAAGACTTTACTAACAGAAATAAAGCAGTAATAAGATCAAATTAATGGAATATTTTGTGACACGTTTAATCATTTATCGTAGGTAAGTTCTCTTTGTCAGAGCTAAAATATAATCAGTGCAGATAAGGAAATTCCATTCAGTATTAACAGTATTTCCTTTGAATTTACACAACAAATTGTCAGGATTATTTCGTGGTTAATTACGAGTGAGTTTAAATCATAGAATTTTCCATCATTGTTAATTTCGGTAATCTCTTACAGACCGTTGTCAAATTCTTTATGATCCAGTGAGTGATGATCACGTAGCTTCTCGTAAAGCAAAATAAACGTTCATTTTGTCAGTGCTTCCTTCTCAGGTGAAAGTCCCCGATACTGGCGCAATATTTCCCGGCAATAGGCGTTATCGACGAAGCGATATCGTTTTTATTCACGTTTTATATCGCTGTAAAAACGAACCTTGCCCTTCGCTATCGGATGTCCAGCTATTTCCCGATAGATTTCAAGGCAGTTAATGGCAATTGTGTAGCTTTTACGAAATGCTGAGATATTTAGCTCAAGTAGAACAAAAATAAAGAACCAAAATACAAAGGTCCATCATCATAAATTACGAGTATACTACTTAATTTTGTATTAAAGCAAAGACGAGTAAAAATAAACATCTAATCCATAGACATATTCCATTTGCCGAGGTATTATTTTTATTAGGTCTGGTAAATAAAAGACATTTTCAATAAATACTTATTGAATATGTTAGAAATAAAATAGTAAAAGATAGGGCCCGGAGGCTGAATGTCTAATAAAAAAAGCAAAACATAAAGTAATTATTTAACGAACAAGAACTATAATCATAGTATTCCTAAATATGTAAACCAATATCGGCTTAACAAACCAATACCATTTGAATGGAAGTTTATTGAAATTGTGGAGAATTTATTCGACTACACGAATTGTATTCAATACATGCAATATGTGTATTGAAATTATTTAATTAATTTTAATGCTTAAGTTATGTAAACCGTGTTTACTGTTGTAGTTCTTTTTTTCCAAATCTACATAAAAGCCACAGGTATGCTTAGAGACGTTCTATTATGCTCTATTCGTTGTTGATACTTACCTTGTAATTTAAGGAATCCCTTAAACTTACTGACCCTAGAACTTTGACTTCTCTCGGAGCTCATGCATCAAGATTTTCCCACAATCGTCGTTATCGTTTCCCGCACATTGAAAACGTGCGATTACATGCAAACGACATCGTGTAGCCCTTATTGCTTTATATTACATGCGAATCGATTGCAAATTCATTACTGCCCGATAATAGTGTGTAGAATTTGATCTCCAGCCGCTCCGTTATCAGGCTATCAGTGATGTGTCAATTAGTCGCGGCGGGCAGCTTGCTTGTAGAGTCGGTCGCGTATTGGCATATGATTCCGGTTTCGGTTTCCATTTCACTACCTACCTCATATAGGTGTTTCAAAATATCGAACACTTCTCCAGATTTAGAGGAGAGTGTGAGTTGTGAATGATATTAATTTCCTGCAATAAATAAACGAAGGTGATTGAGTTTTTCCGCCACCGCACACACACAAATGGTACTAAAAATATAATAAATGCTTCAAACAATTTAAACTTGAAGAAAACTATAATGTTAAGATTCAGCCAAGTAATTGATGTCAAATATTCCAGTACTTGTTGTAGGCATAGATTTATTGTTAAATGTCCTTTTGCCTAATGATGGTCCAATAAACTAAAACGTTGCAAAGTGACGAAACCTAAACAAGTATAAGGTATAAGGTAAGGCGACAGATGTATTAATTAGGTACACAATCAGGCTGTGCAGGTGATACCGAAACCAAATCTTCGGCCAGACACTACGTGCTTGATTAATGGACTGTGGATCCTGTGCTCCGCCAATCGGGGCGAGACAATGAATTGACGACCATAGATTCTAGATGACGGCAATGCGAGGTACTTTTTGTTGGGACGGTTTTATTTTGCACGAGGCGGCGGGTGTAATGAAGGAGCTCAATTCCTTTTGTGCTGGAAGAGAAGCAATTTTTAAACTTAAGTCCCTGACACACTCTGGATTCAATTGTAAAGTTGTATGGACGCAATGCCGCACAGTGGTCCCGATTTAATAAAACATGGACATTGATGCTAGAGGCACGAAAATTTTTTTGATGGTTACTGCTGTGATAAATAATAAGGCAAAAAAATATTACAATCCTACGACGTCTATTTCGTAGTAAAAAAAAATATATACATATTTTTNTGCCGTGCTCGTTCGTTCGTTCGTTCGTTTCAGTCAAATGATGTCCACTGCTGGACAAAGGCCTCCCCCAAGGTTTTCCACAATGAACGTGCTCACACTAATATTACTCTCACTCACTCATAGAGAACATTTTACATATTTAATCACTGCATTAGCATAATCCTCTTTCAAAGCTTATATTTCACAAATAAATAAGTTTAGATTATTGAAGCTTTCTAGTAAGTTATTTCCTAAAGTATTCATTTTTCTTCAGACGGGCTATTTGAATAGATCGCTTTAAAAGCAACTACTACTTATACTAGTTTTACTTTAACTCAACGTAAATATTGTGCCATACTTTATACCTGACGTCATCTGTAAAACCTCTATGAATTACTTCGAAATTACTCCTTCATTTTCAATGAGCCCCGGCTTTTTATCTGCGAAGTCTTTAATGTGGTACAAGAGAATGCACTTCATTCGTTTTAATATTCACTAAAACTGTTCGGAACCCCTGACTGCTGCCACAACAGCATTTTAACTCTTACTGCACTTCCGAATGTCTTTGATGGGCATAATGCATTTGAAACTTACAGAAAATGTGGGCGTAAAATAATACAATAATATCTCTCGTTTAGTAGAATCCTACGGAAGTTTATCAATTTCCTAGGAAATTTATAAATTTGCGGTTCTTGCTATTTTCCAATGACATATCACCCGATTTCTCATACAAATTAGAAGCCGACCAAACTACATATCAGCCGGCAAAAAGTCTGTTGTCTGCCGGGACTCTTAAACAATACAAATACTCTGTAAGCATTTCCAGAACAATAAATTTTAATTAACACTGAGGACCTTCGAGGAATGCTGTGAATTAAGATGAAAACTTATTCGTAACCTTTAACCCCAAGTTACTCAAACTTTACATTCCTAAAAACTTACCAACCGAATTGAGAACCTCCTCCTTTTGTTGAAGTCGGTTAACAAATTTTGTATCGATTAAGTCCTATATTGATTTAACCTTGATCTGTACACGTGGTGGTTGTTACACGTGGTTCCCGATTTAAGAACAATAGTTTGTGCCCTAAGCACGAACAAATGTCGATCTTGCTGTAGTAAGTGGTACGGTACTCGTTTTGTATGAAAAACAAAACACTGCCGCAACTGTTATTGGATTATACGATTACTTTACCATCATGAGTGTCATTCGTGCTCAGGATACTGTTTGCCAGGAAGATGAGGGGGTTAGTTAATATTGACAATATTTCCGGATATATGCCAAAATCCGATTTTACCTGGTTTCACAAAATGAAGCCCATGTTGACTGACGTGTGACAAACAGCGCGCAGCGAAGAGATTCAGTAAGAGATTGCAGAAACTAACGCTGTTTGAAATTCTTAAGTAGTACCTAGGTACCAGCTCTAAGAATAGAGTCAGACAATTCATTCCTTTACTTCCGCAGTACATTCAGAAACTTTCAGTCGACATGAAACTTTTGAACACGAAGCATAAAGTGTTACGAGAACTATCTCGTTTATCTTTTATTTTAACCCAAAAATCTGTCAAAGAAATACCAGTAACGACACATTTATGTCAACCTGATGGTAGCTTTTTCCCAGCATAGTTCACAATCGCAACACAACCATATTTTGACGTAGCCGTAGGTATAACCCAGCTAAAGGCGCTTTTAAATTAGTCGTTATGAAACGGACGTACCTACACTCTGTTATTAATTGACATTTTTATTCCAAAGCAGTTTTCATACAATTTTCAGTGTGCGGTCCTGCAAAAGGACGAAAAACGTCTGTCTTATTTGAAAGAGCTCTAAGGAGCACTGAACGTTTTGCCCCTAGCGACAACCACCAACTGTGCTCAGCAGGACATCAATTTTTCCAAACATTTGGTATCTTCTATTTCGAGCCTATCTGCAAAGCAAACAACGAGTTCACTGGAAACAATTTAAGTTCGTCAACAGACGCCCTGTAGGGTTGGCAAATAAATAATGATTCTTCGGCAAACTCAAACGCTATTTTTAAACCTTTTAAAATTTTTCTATACCAGATTTTTGTCAGATCAAAGACGATATTTATAGCAGTGCATTTTATCAGTAAGTGTGATCATACCAACACCTTCAAGTTGACTATACTAACTTTAAGAAAACCTTTTTCGTTTTCATTGTTTGTTAAAAATCGTAGTGTTACTTATCCCTTTGCTTTGCTTTGGTCTCTCCGAGATGCATTGACGAGAAATATACGAAATTTATAAATTCATCAGGGTTTTACTATTCAAGAAGGAACCAGAACTCAAAAGAAGAAAATACAAGTCAACTTTATAAGGCAGCCTTTTAAGATCATGAAAACCTATTGCAAATGCAATATAATTGACAGTTTATTGATATAACTTGTATTTCTTTCCGTGTTTTCATATTCTTTTGATAAAATTGAAATTACATTATAATCGTTACATCTGCCCCCATCCCGTAGGTCATAATTACACAATAAAAGCACTTAACGTCGTCACAATTCTCTTCCAACGCCATGATGCCCGCTGATTTTTCTGAAAAAAAAAATTAAACAAATACCTGTATTTTTACAAACATACGAGTATATACGGATAATTAAAGCAAATTTACTGCAGAAAATATTTCTTGCTAAATCGTTAAAATTCAAAATAATAAATCTTTACTTAATCCATGCCTAAAGACTTCCGTTTTCCGGTAACTAGTAAAAGTCTTACCTAGGTTTGTACAAATAGGTGGCGCTATGTAAACAGATCCTACTTAATTTACTTATTTCTGAATCGCATTGTTGTAATTGACATATTGTTGGTTCGTCATTACGAATTATAAGTGAACTAGCTTTTGCCCGCGGCTTCACCCGCGTGAAATTTAGTCTGTCACAGATCGTCATAAATTATAGCCTATATGTTATTCTGGGTTATAAATAATAATATTGTAAAGTTTCATCAAAATCAGTTCAGTAGTTTTTGCGTGAAAGAGTAACAAACATCCAGACATCCAAACTTTCGCATTTATAATATTAGTAAGATAAAATCTTAGTAAGATACCTACATAAGCCAGGGATGGCGAACCAATGGCACGCGCCACAACATTCAGGGCACGCCACCAATCACAAAATTCACTAACATAAACCATGATAACAATAGTTTTAAACTCATTGGTCATTAAACTTACCTACATGGTGATGATGGTGATTGCCCATAGTGACAGCAAAGAACAGTATGAATATGAGTAACCTCTTCATATTGCCAGCCAGAATGACTGTTGTGGAGTTCTATCCGTAATTTATATTATTTTTGTCGGTTACGACCACCATCATATTATAAGTAGTACTTAAGTTTATGAATTATAAAACCTGCCATATGTCAGCATTACAAATGTATGAAAAACTTAATATGAACCCGACAATTTCAGTCGTTTAAAAAATAGAGCCAAGTAATTTTTTAGTTAAACCTCTGTTCAAGTATCTATCACTGCGAAAAAGGCACTTATAATGATTATGCTAAGCATTAAGCAAATGATTAAACTATTGTTACTTTGTTGCTTCTTTTCATCGCACTTTTGTAATGAACATAATAATAGTGTAGGGCTGCGACATAATTTTAGATGCGGGCATAACATAAAGTTTCAATAAAAACGTCATATCTACCTATGTCATTTCATACAAGAAGCAAAAAGTCCAAAGTGCCACCAAAAAGGCATTACATTTTAACATTATACATTTGCTTTTAAAAATTTTGTATTTTGGATAGGTAGGTACAAAAATAATAAAATCGTACTAAACTAGTGCAAAGATGATAATTTTGTGGCTGTTATTTTGGGTTATTGTTAAAATTGAAAAACTTTGTTCTTGCCTATGTTTGTACGAATGTCATAGTAAAATAAAAATGCACTGGTGTTAGTTTGCACAAGTTTTAGTTTACATTTTATTGTATAGCCTGACCAGGAACATAAAAACCCTGGCATAGAGGCGCCTCAATTGCATTTGATAGTGCAACACTGAGTACAGTCGTACCTGTGTTAAATTAATAGGCTAACTTTATGTATCAGGATTCAGGATTACGGGCTAATTTGATATTTTCATAAATTAACGAAAAAATATTATTATAGGTAACCTGATTTAAATAAATTAAATGAAACCATCAATCGAGCTAGTAGATTTATTTTATTATTCATCAATAATCAAATTCAGATCTTGAATATTCAACTGCAATGTCTGCTCATGAACGCTTCAAACTCGGTACTTCTTTCCCAATCCCATAAAATTCAACACTTAGAAAGTGACAATTTTTTTAAAATAGGTAGTTGAAACAAACCACAGCTAATTTTCATAGTGGACTGTACTATACGATAAACATGACAGTCAATTTGACAACCTTTGTCGGAAACATTATTCAATGAAAATATTGTCCGAACCCTTAGTATTTCTCTTCGACAAATACTTTAACACATTGTGAACCACTTTTCTTTCACGACTATAAAAATATTTTAGCAATTTAATTCATAAAACCAATTGCGCACATTTAAAATAAAGTTTGTTTACACTTTGACAGCAATAGACTGACATGCAAGGTGACATGTCAATGAAGTTTTCAGTTACTGTTGCCATTAAAAGAAATTAGTACCATTAGTTTTCCGCAACATGGCGAGGGTTTTTATGTTCCTGGTCAGGCTATACGACATTTATTTCAACTTTATGGCGCAGCCTCTGAAGCTTAAGCAGGCGTCTTCCAAATACAATATGAGACAAATGTTACTGACAACGCCACTCTCGTAGCGGAGTTTTGGGCTGACACTGTATGTATAGGTTTGTTGTCGACACGACAAGAAGAAGAATAAGAGACAGTATAATATGAAAAACTTGTATACACAAGTTACAATTAAATACTGAATATAATCAACAACATATACATGTTGTTGATTATATTCAGTATTTAATTATAATATGAAGTTTGCATCAGCATTATATCCACAAGGTGGCTGACATAAAGTTTATTTCTTATTTCAACGGATCATCACACTTGCATACACCTTCGGGAAAACATGTGCCCCCTCCGTACCCGTTGAAATGACAAACTACAAAGCAACCAAGCTCTTCGCATTCCTCCTCTAATGGCATGTAACCCGCTAATTTTTCTGCAAAAACATATAAAACAAACACCTGTAAATATTTAAAAGGATACAGATAATAGGTAATTGAAGCTCATTGTAGTACACCTGTTAGCGAATAAGGCGCCTTGCAAATTTAACAGGCCAAAACGACTGATTCGACTGAATCGCGTCACTTTTCTAGTTAGGCACGTGGAAATCGTGTGTGGCATAGAAAGATGAGCCTTAAATTCTTATAGAAGAGGATCAAAGATGAAACAAAGAAAATACAAAATATTAATAAAATTATAAGTAGGTATGTTTAATTGCATTTTCATTGTTGAAAACTCCTTGTACTTTAGTTCTTTGTTACAAATATACAAAAAAAATCCTTGCTCTAAAATATCATGTTGTTGTTGTTTTTAATACTTACCTAAATGGTCATGATGATTACTCACTGTGGCAGTAACGAACAGTGTGAGAATCAGTAGCCCCTTCATATTGCCAGTCAATAATGACGGGCTCTGGAAATCTATCCATATTTTATAGTATTTTGAACCGCTATGACCACCATCATACAACCTATGTAACCTACTTTACGTTTATGAACAATAAAACGTGTTATAGAATTTCTAGTCAACACAAGTATGTAAATAATATGAATCCAAAAATTTTTAGTCCGTTCAAGTAAAAATAAAGCCTAACCTACTTTTTTATTTGCCTAGTGTCGCTTATTATCGCTCATACTGACATCTTGTTTTGCGTGAGAGGAGTGGAGAATTGGAACTTCAGATTAAGCAGGCCTGCACTTTGGGTTCCGCGAGTTAGAGTTAATGTTTTATAAACTTGAATTAATATTACCTTATTCCAATTTTCATGCCGAACTCTACTGACAGGGGTTAATATGTTAATGGGCATTTATAGAGCATCATTATTTCTAGATACGGGCAACATAAAGTTCATGTAATTTTCAATGACACCAAATCAACTATGTATGTATTTTACTGGTAATTTTACTATTTTAATAGTACCTACTACATATTAGAATGGTAAGGGACTGCATACATTTCAAGTTTCTTTGCTTTACTCTTTTGTGCCAGATAATCACTTCTTTCTTCCAATTAATGTAGTAATTTCAATATTTAAAAAAAATACCTAGTTTTTTTTAATAAATTACCTTTTTAGCAATCTTTTCTGGTGTACTTACATAATTTACTCTGAAAATGTAAGAGATAAAATAAAAATGCACGAACATTATTTTACTTGATTATACTTTTTTTCTGCGAACGCCAGCAATTTTAGCTGATGCTAACGTTATGCGTTTACATGGCTGACGTATAATTTACCATTAAATGATTATGACCGATCATTACCCATCCCATGTATGCATGATGTTGATATCACTCTTCTGTTTCATCAATCATTGGCATTACATGACGTTTGCATCAGCCTTAAATCACTGCCTAAGTGAACGATACCAGTTCACTTGTCACTCTCCTTTTTACAGACGCACATACTGCCGGAGCATTCTCCTTTACCCCGTTCGGAGAAGACGCAGGACGTCAGGCAACTCAAGTTGTTACACTCCGCCTCCAACGCCACATAGCCCGCTGACTTTTCTGCGAAAATTCAAATAACTTTAATATAAATGGTTCAGCCCTACTCGTCGAAAAAAATTCTCATACCAATTTCTTATGGGTGTGTGTGATACCTTTTTAAACAAGTAATCACGTGCTAATTAAAGGAAGCAAGTAAACACCAAATCAGACATCCAATCTAAGTCAGTATGACCACGCTATAGGTTAAAAATAATATGATATGCATTTTTTGAAATTCCATCCTAATATTTGTTGGGCATCAGAAAAACACGCACTGTAAATTTTTTACTGCAAAATTTTTACTACAGTTTGCAGCCCTTGAGGAACACTAAACATTATTGTCCCAAGGGACAAGGTCTTAAAAACATTTACCTATATGATGATGTTGATGTTGATGTTGATGATGAGCTTGGTGATGTTTATTACTCACTGCAGCAGCAACGAATAGTAGGAGTACAAATAGCACCTTCATAATGTTAGTCAGTAATGTCTGCCTGTGCTGTGCTATCCGTATTTTATAGTCTTCTATCCTCACTACCAGCAGTTAGTTTACATAGATTTTATGAACAATAAAACGCACATATTATTATTATCATATTTTATCGTCCTTACTGTGTTTCAGAACATACACATCATACATGGGCCCGAAAATATCAAAAGCAAAAATAAACGTAAAGAAGACTTGCATAAAAGCCCCACCTTGAGATGTTTATCTCAGCTGTCCAACGTGGGGTAATTTTGTATGGACATTGCAACGTCTTCTTTCATTTTAAAACAAGTCTTAATTTGTGAAAATTTTGGTCATACAATCCATTACCAGACCATGTGTATTTGTTCTGACCATTTGTTCTAAGAACTGCAAGTTACCGCACTAGACGAAAACAAGAGGTATATTATTATTATCATAACAAAATAAAGTATAACAGCCATGTATTGATCAATATGGAATCAGGAGTTCTCTTCGCTTTCTTCGATGAATCAATTTAGGCAGACGCATCTCAGCAAATAGGAATCATCAGCCAACTTAAGGATTTCTGGTCAAATAATTTTACTCAATATTTGTGATGTACCTACTGCAAAAATAATAAGCCATTATTTAGAGGGCTATGACGATAGATTACGATAAGGACATTATTGTTGCAGCCCACAGTCAGCATTGCAAGAGTTCGTTCGTTCGTTTCAGCCGAATTACTTCCCGGTAGTCCCCGCAATCTCGTGCGATTGAAGGAGTAAGTAAGGCTAATAAACTGTTAAGTATTCCCTGGAAACGTAGAATGCGTCAACAGAGAGTTATCAATAACTCAAGATAAAATCACACTATAAATACCGCTTGAGTATCTGTCCACAGTCATGTTAAGATTAATATTGTAAGAATGAGGAGCTTTGCGTTTGTTTTGTTATTGGTCGCAGTTGCTTTGTCAGAGATGCAGCCTGAAAGCAGTAAGGATTTTTTTTATTATACTTCTTTCTCTAATATCACTGAATCTTCATTTAGGTATAGTGAACTTTTATATCTTTTAACGTGGGTAAAGGAGACGTGATTAAAAATTAATAATGAAATAATTAGGAGTTATCTACCTAATTATTTAAAGTAGCTCCAATTAATTAACACCGGTTTTATGTATAAATTCACTAATTTTTAAACTTTTTTGTCATAATTAAATAAGTATTTTATTCATTTTTTTTTTCAATTCAATTACACAGTTATAGGTAAAAAGTTAAAAACACGCTAGTGACTTACGCGCACAATGACCGCCTTTGCTTTTCCACGATATTATCTGCCACCTAGTGCCAAATAGGTATATTTAAATTCAGTAGGGCTTTAACAGTATTTTAATTGTTTTGTTCTCTACCAACAGGGTCCTATGCAATGTCAGGCATAATACCAGTGCCCTGTAATTTCAACCAGTGTATGGCCACCTGCAGGAGGAACGGTTTCAGCGGCGGCTACTGTAACTTGTTGGGATGCCAATGTATTAGATGAAGATTTATTGAATGTACCTACTGTATTCTTATCAAAGTTCATTACTTAAGAAATAACATTTTGTTGTATATATGTATAGGATAATTTTGCATACTAGATTGTGTTATTTAAAATTATAAAATACATTAAACCATAGACAATCCATCTACAAAAAAAAGAGAAAAAGACAATAAAAACTACATTTCATCAAAATATACTCGTACTTATTTACCGCTATAAAGGAACATTTTGGTAATAATGCATTAATAATACCTATCGTATGTAAGTAAGAAAGGTTCAAAATAATCACACTGGTTCAACTGTAACTTACTTATATAGTAAACACAATAAAGACTTGATTTATTTAAACCATAAATTATACCTTAACTTACAATTGTTATACTTAAAACTATTTTTAGAATTTTCCAATGTTTCGTAATGTATAACCAGATAGAAAGTACGAAGGAACAGTGGTGGGTACGATAATCTTGTTAAGTTTGCTAGTGTCAATAACCTTCCTACTGCCAGTTCCGTAGTGGTAGGCCTGCACGACGAGCTTGGAGCAGTAGCTGGTGTTCACGACCGCGGTGTTGGTGGTGATCTTGTAAGTGATGTGGACGTTCTTCGTGTTGCCACCTTTTGAGTTAAAGTACCTTCGAGTAGCCCACGACGCCGCTTCCTTGGCGGCAGCGTTGTTACGACACCGGTACACGTTCGTCCACCCTGCCTTGAAGACCTCATACCAAGCGCTCTTGCTAATCCGTCTATTATTGCTTGTGATGCCGTTCTGCCAGCCTTTGCCTCCCGGCATCTCCACCACCCAGTTGTCAGTGGTCATGATGGCGGCATGGCCGACAAGACCTCCGATTCCGTTCCCCGTTATCAAGATATCGCCTGTCCTTACAGTATTGAGGAATTTCTGCTTGTTATTTGACCTGGTGACATTTGATTTCTTCTCCAAAAGAGACTCTTGGGTATCTGGCAAGATGCCGAAATTATTCATGATAAGCCACTCCTCATAATCAATCTGGTCGTCGTACAACGAGAGGTATTCTTTGTAAAGATCTTTGAAGACATTTTGGTCGTCATGCTCAAACGCTTCCAAAGGATACTTTTCAGGGTTGATTATTCCCAAGTCGATGCCAATCTGGTATACTTCGTTGGTCGGCGAGCTAGGTGGCTGGCTATTATCACCTGAAATATTTAAAAACACTCAATAACTTGATTTTTCCATTGGTTATCACAAAACTTTATGTCGCTAATAAATCTATTAGTTACGGTCACCTTTTATAGAAGGTAGTAGACGCAATCGATAAAAAATTGAGTCAACTTCTGTAACTACAACTAAAAATGTTTAAATACAATTTATATTAATAGTATGTCAACTTGTCCAGCAGTGGACGTCATTTGGCTGAAAAGAAAGAAAGAAAGAAAGAAAGTATGTCAACTCACTTTTAAGGTCCAAATTAATTCCATTTGCATGTGCAAAATTTGAACTTAGGAAGAAAATAACCACGAATATAGGAGTCTTCATCGTAACGTTTTTTATTTTTATGTTTCGTTTTGCAGTCTTGCACTTCAGTGATGTCGAAGGTGAAATTGTTTCAATTTATACTTTAACAATTAGGTCACAGATGATAAAACTAATTTAGATCTGATACTGATCTGATCGGACAAAAAATAGGGGATGCCCTGTTATTAGTAGCACTAATCGTTTGACCTTCAAACTTATTACTTTGAAAAGGTCATCATTATATTGTACCTAATATGAGTAATATGAAACGTGAAAGTCAAATCAAACATTTTATCATGTAAGTATTCATACATTTTATTGATATTTTTAACATTAAAGCTATAGAGTACGAGGCAAGTAAACATTAAAAATATTTTTAGAATTTCCCCATATTCCTCAATTTATACGGAGAAACAAAGTAAGACGGGATCAACGTCGGGACGATTACCCGGCGAACAGACACATCATCGTTTATGACCTTTTTACTTCCGGTGCCGAAGTAGTACGCCTGAATCACGAGCTTCGAGCAGTAACTGGGGTTTATCTTCCATATATTAGTGTCGATTTTATAGGTTATGTGAATTGTTTTAGTAGCGCCTCCAGAGGGGTTGTAATACTTGTGGTCGGCCCACCTGGCCGCTTCCCGGGCTACGTTGGCATTGGGCACGCGGTAGACAGTGGTCCAGTCAGTCGCGTGGATGTCGAACCACTTGTGCTTGCTCAGCTGCCGGTTGTTGCTCGGAGTGCCGCTCGGCCCGCCCTTCATCTCCAACACGATGTTGTCCGTAGTCATGATGGCCGCGTGGCCCACAATACCCCCTATTCCGCGTCCTGACACCAATATGTCTCCCCTCCGAACAGTATTCACGAACCGCCGCTTATTGTCTGCCGTGCTGCGCTTCGTAATTTTCCTCTCGAACAATGACTCTTTCGTGTCGGCCAGAATGCCGAAATTGTTCATTACAATCCACTCGCTGTAATTAATCGGCTCACTGTAATTGAGTGAGATGTACTCATCATACAAATCCTTAAAGACGTTGTTTTCGTCTCTCTCGAAAGCTTCAAGAGAATATTTTTCAGGGCTGATTATACCTAAATCGACGCCAGTTTTGTACAGTTGGGTAGTAAAATGATTTGAAGATTCTCCATCCTCGCCTGAAATCAGAAAATACATTATTGTAGTAAGTAGTGATAATCTACAAAAGGTAATTAATCGTGACAATAAAAATAAGATAAGAGTGAGACAACCCTTATCTGACCTGAACTGCACCAATGTAAATATTACCACGAAATAAATGCTGCAGAAAAATTAAATAGGTTTAGAATAGGTATGGTGACTTTAAGATACCTAAGATGCCTTGTTGGGACGACTTAAAAATAGAAATACGAATTTTTAATGGACATAAACATAAAAACTTACCGATATCATTGCACCTTACAAAATTGATGCTGACCAGTAATAACAATACAAGCTGTACTGTCTCCATAATTGTTAGCTCTATGTGGCATCAAGAACTTCTCTTGATTTTATATTCTACACATTTCATAATGCAAATAATGATATCAAACGTCTTAGTAATAGATTAGCGAGAAAAAGGTAAGTCCTGGTTAATTTTTCTGTTATCAGCCACTTGCTGCATTTCATCGTAATAATTATCCTTATTACAGTTTACGCTATTGTACGTTAAGAAATCCTTCGTTGTGTTACTTATGTCAAGCACGTTTTTAGGTTCCAGCAATGGTTCCTGCGTGACAACCATAACACCAAAATTATTCATTACAATCCTCTCTTCATAGTCAATTGGGTGATCGTTCAATGAAACATATTTTTTGTACAGATCTTTATAGACACTATCGTCTCTCTCAAACGTTTTCAACGAGTATTTCTCAGGATTGATTATTCCCTTGTCGACGCCCATCTGGTACAATCTGCTGGTAACCTCGTTCGATAAATGTATCATTTTCTTCTGGAATCATCAAAATATTTGGATTAAGTTTATGTTCATATCGTATTTAATTAAATTTTGTTATTTAGCAAAAAATTCCTCAATATATTGTAGTAGTAACATTAGTAGTTATATTACTGCCCCAAGCAAATCCTACACAAAGTAAAAATGTTATCACTATTCGTTCGTTCGTTTCAGCCGAAAGACGTCCACTGCTGGACAAAGGCCTCCCCCGAGGATTTTCACGAAGACCACTGTATTGTTTTGTTTTAGTAAATAATATAGAATATGATGATGCCAAATTGATCAGTCTTTTTATTTTGTTTAAAAACGAGGATAATAAGATAAGAAATGTGCAATCTTTTAGATTTATTTATGCTCTAAAATCCTAAATAAAAACGAATCATCAATCAATTAAACACGAATTCGATTCTTTTATTGTCATATTTTTTTAAATTTAGTTATTGATCACAATCTTCCCCGAAGAGTGCAATTTCGATCTACGATAATACAATTATCTATTCCTTTTGTACATGGCACCAAAAAAGTTAATTGAAACACCAAAACTTTAGTAGCAATAATGTAACTTGTTAGTCAATTAAATGTAACAACACTACATGTTAGGGTGTCCTTTTGTTCGACCCTTTATAAACTGGCCCGGGCAGTTTAATTACATCAACGAGGCATGACGGCAGGACTTCAGGTGTTAAGGTTGAAAGGTGAGTATGTACTAGAGCTAGAACTTGTAACAGAACAATTAGCTGTTCTTTAATGTTATTATTAACCTATTACGAACCAAACATGACACATTTTGCCTGTATTATACCAATTGCAAGAACGTTACATTACATAGAAAGTCTCTAGTCTATACTCACCCTAAAGCGCAAATTAATTACAAGGCCGCCTACATGGACCAAATTTTTCATACAAATTACACCTTTGTACAGTATACAGTATACTACCCGCTGAATCGGTATCCTGTGGTCAGTCTCTCACAAGAGAAGTATAGGTACTACATGTCCTTGTAGGAATTAAAACTCATTATATAACCGTTATATCGTTTAATAAATTATTTTTATGATTTAAAAAATAATAAGAACAAAGTTTTACACCCCGTGTCAGAAAATTTATTTTCACTTTGCATGCTGTTTGTTTAAGAATGTGTGTTTTACGAGTGAGCTTAACTGAACGTGTCTCGACGTCATCAAAGTATGACTCGTATGACACTTTATATGCACACTCACGCTTTTGATTGAACCCTTAATGCATGTGGCTGTTATCTTGTTATAAGTGGTCCTAAACTTTAAAATTGTTTTACAAGCAAGTGCAACCGCTGCTCGGTACTCGTACCTATGCAAACGTTTGCGTAGAGAACGTTCTGAAAGTGCCTAGACGCGGTAACTAACCTCAGCTTTGATATAGGAGCTAAATACTTAATCAGGGTGTCCACATTCTGGAAAGTCAGGGAAAGTCAGGGAAAAGTCAGGGAAGCTCATAGCAGTCAGGGAAAGTCAGTGAAATAGAGGGGTCACCTGGAAAGTCAGGGAAACATTGAGATTTTGTCTATCAAAACACTGTTTGTCTCCCGAAATTTCCCAGTGATTGTAAAATGAGGGATTTAATTAATTTATGCTCTAGAAAGACCTTTGATCTTGACTATCGAAGCATTTTTTTTTCAGGTTTGGAGTGATCTACATTATGACTTTGTTTTTAGTCATAATTATATTACTCCTTTTTAGTTTTTTATCTCATGAAGTGGATTGATCTAAATTATGACATAATTTTGTTCATAATTAGATTACTTTCATATAGTTTTTTTTTTTTCAGGATTAGAGTGATCTATGTTATGATTTTTTTTGTCATAACTAGATTATGTTTTAATAGTTGTATTTTTTTGTCTCAGTAAAATGATATATTTTCTATTGTCGATGTGAAAGTGCAACTTATAACTTATGTTTATTTATATATTTTTTTTATAATTATTTATTGATTTGATTATTGAGTGCAGACTAGTGAGCAGTTCACTGTGAGTGCTATTAATACAGGGTGGAAACGATAAGTGATCTCATTCGATTATTTCTAAACTACACAAGATATCGAAAAACTGCTTACTGATCTTGAAAGTGCTTCACGAGCTCTTTCAAACGATATCAGTAATAGGTTACAGAATTAACTGGATCTATCCGAATAGTCAACGTGTCCCAAAATTCAAGGATAAGCCGCACAGTGGCCCCGATTTAATAAAACATGGACATTGATGTTAAAGGCACGAAAATGTTTTTGATGGTTACTGCTATGATAACTAATAAGGCAAAAAAAAAATACAATCCTACGACGTCTATTTCGTAGTAAAAAAAAAANTAAATTTAAATGGGACCACCCTTGAGGTATTACCTATACGCCGAAAAAAGATTTGTTCAAATCGGTTCATAATTGGCGGAGTTATCGCGTAACAAACAAAGAAAAAAAAAACCATACGGGTCGAATTGAGAACCTCCTCCTTTTTTTTGAAGTCGGTTGAAAAATAATAAGAGCAAAGTTTTACACCCCGTGTCAGAAAATTTATTTTCACTTTGCATGCTGTTTGTTTAAGAATGTGTGTTTTACGAGTGAGCTTAACTGAACGTGTCTCGACGTCATCAAAGTATGACTCGTATGACACTTTATATGCACACTCACGCTTTTGATTGAACCCTTAATGCATGTGGCTGTTATCTTGTTATTAGTGGTGCTAAACTTTAAAATTGTTTTACAAGCAAGTGCAACCGCTGTTCGGTACTCGTACCTATGCAAACGTTTGCGTAGAGAACGTTCTGAAAGTGCCTAGACGCGGTAACTAACCTCAGCTTTGATATAGGAGCTAAATAATTAATTACCTCTCCCTAACATCAAAATAATTAGTTGAACAGTTATTAAGATTCTTGGATTTATAATGGCTTCACGAGGTCTCTGTAGCTACTGCGCTAATCACTGAGGAGTCGCCCATCAAAGGAAAATTCGGGAATTCATGTCCGTGTCATATTAGTTGAAAGCTTTTGTATTTTTCTGCTAAAACAATACCAAACTACCAATAACTTTAGGACGACAGTCTAATGGTCTTAAACGAGCTGCTATTGCAACCTTAATCAACACCAGGAGAGTATCATTAACCCCCAGTAAAAACCAACAACTGCGTAACTACGTTACATATTATCCCGTAGTAATCCGTTCTTTTGCCGCTAAGTAAATTAACTAGAACGATATAAATATTCCGCCCGTAGAAAGGCCGAAGTTCCGAACTGAAAGTGAGGGAGATGTGTGCTAACAACTAAGTTGTTTTCGCCCCGAATTGGATCCTGAATTAGATACTTGGCTATTTACGTGTTAGGTGATTAAGGCGATCGTTGATATTCAAGGAGCGATCCGGCAGGGAATGCTCTAAATAAGTCCGGTAGGCTGAACCTTTGATTTGGTTATTCAATCCTCTTTTGTGTTAGCGTAATGAGGGCTATCGTTTTAGCGCTCACCAGTTGGCGCCACTGTAGAGTAATGTCCTGTCACTTGCTAGTAGCGAAGACAGTGGCGCCGGCTGGTGAGCGCGAAAGTGGTAGGAGGACTATCGCATTTGCGCTCATCAAGATGGCGCCACTGTAGAGTATGGTCCTGTCAATCGCCAGGGGTGCCAACTGTTAAGTATAAAAACGATAGTCCTCATTGACCAAAGCAAATCGGGGTGTGACTTGTTTTGAATCAATCGGTCATCACCATCAGGTTAGTCCCTACAGCAGGAGCACGACATCTCAATTTACCAGAAGCTAAAGGAGGATTTGGCGTACCTACACTCGAAAACGATCATGAGTACTTCCCCTAAATAAATATTTAGGCTGGGTTGCACCATCTTAATTTAACTTTGACAAACGTCAAAAATCTGTCAAACTCCATACAAAAAACACCGGTTATCGTCAAAGTTACGGTCAAAGTTAGGTGGTGCAACTCAGCCTAAACAGTTTCTAGATAATTATGACTGTCCATGCCACACCCCAGCGAGAGTGGAGTTAACCACACAAGTAAATCTTTACCATTTATATTTCGCACGTTAATTTTAGGCATTTACGAGTATAATTTCTAATTTATAATCTAAATATTGAAACTAATACCTAGTTCGGTCATGAAATTAAAGCAAATTGTTACTTGTGATGGCTGTTCTTATCAGTTCGTTAGGTATAACTGAGCACAATAAGGCTAGATAACGAGCTGTAATCTAGATATTGTGCATTAGTGCCCGGTCAATGCCCTAGTTTCAGCTTGGCCTCATGTACAGACGACAGCACTTCAAGGTAAACACTAATAATAACATCTATGTAGTGGTAATAGACTCTATATTGCAACAAAATTATTAGTCTAAAGTGCAGTGGTCTGTATACATATTTATGTATAAGGGATTCCCACACTGCTCTACTATTCAGGTATCCTAATTATATTAAGCACTAGCGGCCGCCCGCGACTTCGTACGCGTGGATCCCATATTACCCCCTTATGGGTGTAGTTTCGTAAAATCCTTTCTTAGCGGATGCCTACGTCATAACATCTATCTGCATGCCAAATTTCAGCCCGATCCATCCAGTGGTTTAGACTGCGCGTTGATATATCACTATGTCAGTCAGTCAGTCACCTTTGGGTTAAATATATTTATATTCTGTTCTACCATACAAATTAGTTTAATATTTATAAAATAGACCATAATTAAGCCAAAAGTAGAGACAATGACGTCATACTTTGTTTGTCATTTCCAAATTAACATTATAATTTCCTGGTCAATTTATTAACACCACCTTAACAAGTGATTAGGGTATTTACAAACAATGCAATACAAGTAATCATAATACCTACATTATTAAATTTAAATTATCCTTTATGACAAATGGTGCTAATTATACCTTCCGACCTACTAAGTATTGAGGGAATCCCAGTCTGCTTACTCAGCACTGGCCGAGTGCCTTCAATAACTCGTAGATAACACGTATTATTATCTGTCTCGTCTGAGATATGTAATTCGCAGTTAATTAAATAGCACTTCATTAAAGTCATTAGACCTTGCTACTACCACACCATTAGTCACAATAGACAACACTGATATCATAATCTGAGACTGCGATAAAGAAAAATAAAAAACACATTCGGGACAAACATTTCTGTGACATTTAGGCTGGGTTACACCATCTTACTTTAACTTTGACGAACGTCAAAAATCTGACAAACTCCATACAAAAACACAAAGGCAAAGGTTATTATTAGTTACGGTCAAAGTTAGGTGGTGGAACTCAGATTTAGTATTATGACCTTCCCATCGAATTTACGTATACCTAGTCACAACCATAGGTGCAATTCCATGGTAAGATCATAATTAAATGGTTAACTGAGAGGTTTAAATACATAAATAAAACTACTATTCTCTAAATTAGGTGACTTAAAAAAATAACACTGTCAGACATCAATTTCAATGTAACATCAACATTTAGGAACTACATTCGTCTACTTGCTGAAAAGGGCGTTAATGGGCACAGAATAAAGCGCAAGCGTGACAAGACGCCTGCCAGCGTACTGAGAATTGTTACTTAATTCAATGTGTTTTCATTCTCTGCAAAAGCCTCATATACGTAACAAAGAGAGCAAGCCACAACAAAAAGTTAACTGAAACAGTACATAAATATCGCAGAGCTGCCTTTTCCAATGAAATTCTCTTCATTATAATAATTATCTTTAATTTCATTTCATAGTGATAATTACTTGTTACACATAAATTTAATGCACGGCGCGGCTTTATTTCAAAAGTAACATGTCGACGACTTGCTATGACTTTTGACAAACAACATGTCAAAAGTTGACGACTCATATCATACATTTTAGTCCTTCCCTTCTTTGTAAATGTTTGATAAGAACGTACTAGATAAATATAACTTGAATTAAATTATTAATATTAATTTCCTAGTCTAAATTTAGATTTAGAGGTCGGTGGTCAATTTTAAAATATTCAAATGCAACGATTTTATTTAGGTAAGTATTTGTCTACGTTTCAAACCGCAGGTTAGCTACGTGGTATACGATGTACTCTACGAAGTCAGTTATGATACTGTAGCCACTAATGTACTGTGGTTTAAAGTGGCAGCTCTGAGCGGCGTCCTTAGCTAAATTAATGCGGTCGACATCCTAGTTTCCCTATTTTGTTGTTGTGAACCACTCTTGCACAATTTTGTAGAATAGTTTAGCGTTTTGATAATACGCTGCACTAGAGCTTGAATAGGAAGATCAATTATGTATAAACTCAAGTGCATAGCGCACTCATCCCTATAGTATAATATCTACTCTACACTAATATATTAAAGAGGAAAGATTTAATTATTTGTTTGTTTGTATTAGATAGGCGAAACCTAATTGACCGATATGAAAAAATCTTTCACTATTAGATTCCTACATTATTTCTGATGAACTTAGGCGGTACGGAGCTCGCCAGGTCAGCTAGTTTTTAATATAGAAATGAATAATATTATTAATTATTCATCGTAGATAATTATAAGCTATATTAAAAACTAGCGGCCGCCCGCGACTTCGTACGCGTGGACCTCGTTTTACTCCATTAAGGGTGGAGTTTCGTAAAATCCGCTCTTAGCATCTATAGCGNGTTTTCCTCTTTATAATATTAGTGTAGACATACATGTTTAACTCATAAACAATATTATGAATATAGAATTCATATTTATATGTGCCTTTATAAACTTCTATTAAAATGACAACTAGACTGCATCCCACTTAACACCAGGTGCGATTGTGGTCAAATACCTGCCTTGTTATGCATAAAAAAATAGATTAAGATAGCAGGAAGACGGAAAAACTGCAGGTAATCAAAATGTATACCTTCTGCATAAGCGTTGCAAGAAAGAATCCGCATTATTACCTAGTTTGTTTTCTTGGCCGCGACTGCGCAGCTTTATTCAAAACGAGCTTAGCGAAGCATAACATTATGCATAATAAGATATAGAGTATGAAAGAGCAAGGGAGATGGTATGAAGCAGTGTTTCATAAACTAGGGTAGTGTCATCAATCTCACCAATGATGCTAAAGGATTATTAGAGACATTACTTACCACTAAAATTGTATAAATAAAATGCAAAGAAATAGGTAAACAATGCTCTTTTTGCAAAGATTTTTTACCAATATAGTTAAGTCAGCATGAGCAGATAAAGATTTTTGTTATTGAAGGTAGAGATAAAATATAATGTAGCCATTTAGAATTTAGGCATTCATTTATTTGACTTTGACCACTACACTAATCAACAAAACCACAATTTCCAGTATCCGCCACATTCCCGTACCTTTAATAAATTAACTAATTATGTTAACTATTTGAACTGTATTGCCTTTGCAGTTAATTGAATGTAATTATTCTTCTTTGGTTTTGCCGGTCTAAGTAATTGATGTAACACTAAGGCTGGGTTGTACCATCTTACTTTGACTTTAAAAAAACGTCAAAAATCTGTCAAACTCCATACAAAATACACCGGTTACGGTCAAAATTACGTGGTGCAACTCAGCCTTAAAATACTAATTTTTACATAAAACATTTTTAAAAAGATTTTCAATGAGTTAATCAACCAAATCATGAAGTTTCAAAATATGTAGAGTTTTAGCAGATTTTCGCTACCATAATGTGAGTTGTGACCCATTTGAGAGTCAAACGCATGATCACCAAGTTTAGGATTCTCTAGCTACTAGACTAAAGTTTAGGAGAAATACACAATCAGCACGTTGATTCGCCTGGAGCGTATGACAATGTATGTACGCCAAAGTTCCGCTGACCGTAGCAGAGAACCACAGGCCACTGCATTAGCTATGCTGATGTGATGTTCTGTTTGTTAACTCTGATACCGAGAAACACCCACTATATTTTCATATATTTTTCAAAGTAGACGAGTTTCGTGGAAGTCTATAAATATAGCTTCGATTGTACTACCAACGAAATTTATTTCCTTATCCTTCATTCATCTATTTCAATTAATTGTTATTTTATTACTGTAGTCCCTCTAGCATTACGGAAATCACTTTCGTTTCCAAGAAGAAAATGTAATCATTGAGTTTGCGTCGATGAACTGGGTTTACTACTTAAGCTTTTATCAATGTTTCACTTATATCCTATCAGGTACATCAACGGCCTTTCTTTTTATACACGGAGAATATTCTTGGGAAAATAATTTAATCGTGATATAAAATAGAAGTTTTACTTCTACTACCAGAATTGACTTTTGTGAAAAGTAATAATTCTCTTTAATCTTTTATACCTCCCAATGATGTAGGTAGTCTCGAAGAAAAAATTACTAGCAGTAATTATCTATTAGCTTGGTTTTAACGTTTAATACGAGTATTAAAGAAGATAAACCTTCCCACTTACTGACAGAAGACTAACAACTGTTGAAATAGGAGACGAGACAGGGGACCGTATATTCAGTCCCCAGGTAATCGCTGATGCACCGTTAATTTATAGTCAAATTAACTCCCGTGCCGAGACGGCGCATGAGGCGAATCAAACGGTGTGTTTGCTGCAAGGTAATTGTGTTGGTATATGCAAATTATTAACGCACAGTAAATGGGTGGTAATGGAGATATTAGCGTAAACACTTAAGAGCTGTTACCCGCTCCAAAGTTGGTGGACCTTATGAAGTGAACGTTAAACTCAATTTTGTATAAACTAATTTCGGCAACAATGTGCGTTCGGTGTTCCCGTTTATGGTTTGTTGACTGTTTTTGTAAAGCAACTTAGCAAGTTTTGAGTTGATTTCAAAACATTAGACTTAAATGGGTAATTAACNTTCAAATTGGTTTATAATCGGCGGAGATATTGCGTATAAAAAAGTTCATCCCCAATTTTCCACCCTTGGGGGTTGTTTTTTTATTATTAAATTTAAATGGGACCACCCTTGAGGTATTACCTATACGCCGAAAAATAATTTGTTCAAATCGGTTCATAATTGGCGGAGTTATCGCGTAACAAACATAGAAAAAAAAAAAAAAAAACATACGGGTCGAATTGAGAACCTCCTCCTTTTTTTGAAGTCGGTTGAAAAGAGTTGTGTTTGTAAGTTAAAAGTTATTTTTACAATTAATAAAATTACATCTAGCTTACTATCAAAATAGGAAACTATTGAAAAATAGAAAAATATAGGTAAATTCAGGAATCCCTATTACTATTCTACACAACCTTTAAAATTGTGTTATACTGTAACTGCAATGTGACCAGCAGGGTAGAATGAAAGCAACTTAAATAATGTTCACGAACTTTATTAAGGCGAAGTTTTAAAAGCCTAACGCGACGGCTCGTGGTCTTGGCGGGAAGACATCAAACACACTTCAACTTTAACTCTTGGAAATAGGGTCGTAAACGCTTTAATACTTCGCATCTCGCTGTACAATGGCGGTAATAGTTGCACCAACTCCACCGGCTAAAGCAGTATTAAAACTTATAATAAATTAATACTCAACTTCACCGACTCAAAAACGAGACGCACGTTAATGCTCAGCTGTTGTTTGTTACAAAACTGTACGCTCATAATGCTCATAAAACGAAATTACCGACTCGCTAAGAAGACAGTTTAGAAGTAATAAAGTCATAGTAACTGATGCAATAAAACACACTTTAATGGGTATACTTAAAATTATACAGCGTGTTCATTTACAATTCAGCTGAGCTGATCTACTCATATGCGAAACATTATAATTTTTTCAGTTTGGATTACCTAATTTTTATTATAAAATCATCAAGCACATTAGATATAGGTAATTGTACAGTCGCGGAATGAAAAGGTTCGTCACCTTAGTGTCGGTTTTCGCTTGCACTAGGTACTGTCAGAGTCAAACCTGCCAACATAACAGTTCAAGAAGCAGTGCTGCTAACATTTAAATAAATATGACGTTTGCTAACGAATAAGTTTTTGCTTGTTTATTTTTCTATCCCATCAGTGCAATGCAATGATGACATTGACCAATTGACAATAGTTTTTTTTATTTAAAAGAAATAATAATGGCAGGTTGAACCAAAAATAAGGTTTTAGTTTATCAATCATAATCTTCTGAAGATAAATCGTCAAACAACTTTGATCTGAATAATTTTGAACTTTACTGACGAACAGTTAAAGATTATTTTCTCTAACTCGAGATTATTCTGTAACATAGTTTCAAAAGGTAATATGTGCTCGCGATTCGTTGAAGGAATCAATTTGAAAACTGACGAACCTTTTCATTCCGTGACTGTACCTGAGTGTTGTCAACCAAACCCAGTACAGATAACATTATCACACACAACTCACTAACAGAGAAATTAATAGTACGACTACTACTATACAACTTATATTATCAATTAGCTTCTTAGGCATATTATCTTTAATGTATATGTATAATTAATATTTACTAAAAGTTTTATACAGGGATGGAAAAATCTAAAGTCTTGTTTGTTTTTCTTGAAAATTTCGTACGACCATCCTTTATTTCTTGACGGAAACTATTCACAAATAATTTCTAAAACTAAGTTAAAAATATGACTCAAAACAGCTCATGAAAATTGTCTCTACTAATATCGTCTGGTGGTCTCTAATCCACTATTTACCTTAGAATTATACCGAGAGCAGCTAGTTTTCGCCAACTTGTTTGTTAAAACTCTATAATCATAAAATAAATAGGTAATAAATAAGATGTTCCTTGCTGTCACGTGCCCCGGTCAGTCCGGCAATGGCAGACGCCCCGTACGCAAGCGCCGGCGCTGCGCCCACGCAGATGGCACGCCTCGTCGCAGTCGTACGCGCAAGGGTGGCTCGCTCTAATCGCCGCCTGGGATTCTGGAACAAAAGATACGGTATTCAATTTATTAATTCATTGGGTAATTGTAATTATATGTAATATGGGTAAGCCTCCCACTAGGTGGACCGACGATCTGGTGAAGGTCGCGGGCGGCGCAGGACCGGTCTTTGTGGAAAACCTTGGGGGTGGCCTTTGTCCAGCAGTAGACGTCTTTCGGCTGAAACGAACGAACGAACCAACAGTTAACTAACTGCGTCGTCTTATTTACATCGAAATAAATATCTATGGCGGACACACAAGCAGCCTAGTGCGACGTCGCTAGGACGTGCGATACGGCGAAACCTTTACCGCAACGAATCGTTTGCTTTGGCTCTATTAAGTAATTCTAAAACACAACTTCATTAAAATTAAAATTCAAAATTCAAAATTCATTTATTTTTGCAAATAGGCTTTAAAAAAGCGCTTTTACACGTCCCAATATTAACCCTACCACTGCTACACCCAACATTAAAAGAAACACTTCATTCTTTCGGGACTAATCCCACCTCTCTTTCCCACCACTGCAACTCCTGTATAACCAGGATCTAAGATTTGGCAATGGTAAATCCAACCAGTGAAGGTTGAGTAAGTAGTCCTCTCTTCAATGTAGTCCTGAAAACTGAGTTAATTTTTGACTGTGATTTATTTTTGAGCGACAAAATCAAGTGAATAAGAAACATTTTGCTGAATTATGAGCTGATTAGTGATTATAATACCAATATCTTATATTATCTGTGCCAATATAGAGCGGAGAGCAAAGTGTGAAGCGTATAAGTCAATAAATTATTAATAACTTTAAAATATTTTCGTTTGATTGATGTGTGAATGATGAAAATTCTCACGACAGATCACACGTAAGACACACTTTTGAACAATATTATAAAATCTTACGTGTAATTGTAAATATTAATTCCGAATCTTCGACGGTTCCATCGCAAACCTTGATTGTTGTTAAAAACAATCACAATTACGTTCCATTATCGTTTTATAATTAAAACTTTAAGGATAATGTTTCCCTTCTAATGAGAAGTAGTTAGTATTTACTCTGAGGTCACTGGAGTGCATGTTAAAGCGTAAGTATCGGGCCTGGGAGATCCCCGCGTACGATCAGACCTAACGGCACTTTCCAACTGCTGAGCCGGCTGCATACTTTGTTATCATAGAAATCGTTCTATGATAGAGATAGAGTCGCTCTTATTACAACCATATAAGGCACATCGGTGCCTTATATGGTTGTAATAAGAGCGACTCTACGAAAAATGTATTGCTGTGCTATCATCGCAATATTACTTGTAATGATGCGGTATCGCGGCGTTTGCGGATAAACCACAACTCGATTGAATAATTAAATATAAATAATTGCATGATAGTTAATATTTAAAACTAATTGCTCTGACATCTATAGAAAAAACTAAGTTTGTTTTTAGTTTGCCACACGTTACGCACCTCCTGTTAGAGTCGTTTGTGTTTTCTTTGAACATTTCCATTCAAAATAAGAGATAAATAAGGAACGGAAATTTCGCATGATGCATAAGCGCCTATATGAGAGTAGTTTTTTTGTCGGCCGTTTGGTGTAGTGGTTCAGAACGGACCACTATGCCGAGAGGTCCCGGGTTCGATTTCCGGCCGGGCAGAAATTGAAATGATAAATTTTAATTTCTGTGACGGGTCTGAGTGTTATGTCATATGTATGTATTTACAAAAAAAAGTATTCAAGTATGTTTATATCCGTTGTCTAGTACCCATAGTACAAGCTTGGCTTAATTTGGGACTAGAGGCGCAGTGTAAAATGTCCAAGGATATTTATTATTGATTATTATTATTCATTAATGGATATAATATGTAGATCCTATCTATCTTACACTCGTAAATAGCTCCGTACATATCTCTATAAATAGCTTCGAAGCTGACCCCCGATATTGCAGTGCGATAATAATATTATACCTACTTACATACGGGAAGAAATCATGTCCATTAAATACATAAATGAGTATCTGTCTGCGTAATAAAATATTGACTCAACTTACTTTTATACCGTAATATAAGTAGACACTAGGAAAGCAATGAATTAAAATTGCAAATTCTTATCGTCTAATTTGTAATGTACCTACCTAGTTACATATCAAACAAAAAACAACACTAGGTTTTGACATTTGACTATGGTTTAAAACTCAACGCTGATCTATAGAAACAACTGCAAAGACCAAAAGTAAGAAAGTCAATAAATAATACTTAGGTACCTCATATTTGAATATTTTATGTAATAAATATTTCACTCTATTGTTAATATGAAAATAATCAACTCAGAAGTAAAGTGCTGAAAACTGAAAATGGTGGTTACATTCAGTTGAACAATTGGTAAGATTAAAATTTACATAGCTACATCTTTCTTTCAACTAGGTAGAGCACATTAATGTTAGATTAAGTTATCGTATGTACGTTATTAATTATGCTATAAACTAGGCCGATAAAGTAATTTTAGAGATACAAACGTTGTTTGTAACTTATCACTGCTTTTTATACAGGTAAGCCAAAATAAATGTAAAATAACTACCAATCTCATTTACCTTGAACGCCAATCTGCATCAGCACTGCGATAAACAAGAACACACAAAAGAAATTAAAACGCATTGTTTTTCACCGCGTGGATTTTTCACTCACTATATTTTCAAAGTTTAAACACTGAGTTTATTTAACCGCACGCAAATATTTAACGTTCTGTCAATATTTAGGTAGAGCTGACCACGATATCGGCGATTTAACAATCGTCGAGTGGATTAAATATAACAAACAATTAAAACGCAGCGATTGGCACCAGCGCTCCCTCGTGTGAGTCGTAAGAAACAGATGAGAGATGCGGAAATTATCAGCCTTATAAATTAACTCGCCAATTTTTCTGAGTTAACGCTTGAATCATTGTTGCAGACCCCGGAAAATCCCGTGTTAACGATCGCTCAGTGTGGTCGATTCATTGGATTTTACGGAGCTAACACCTGTACAAATCAAAATTGAAAAGAAAATCCATGAAATTAAATTCTTACACATCAAAATATTATTGGAAAAGGAAAGGAAGAGAAAAACTAATTTACCTAATTCAGCATTTAACTACAAATTTTGACCAAGTATGTTTGTTAATTTAGACATAAAAGTACGTAAAGTAATTAAGTACTGCTACGATTTATTAATTAACTGACAAAGATAATGTTAACGCTGCATTAGTGGAACAGCCTACTTCACGTGATGAATAAGAATGTTGTCAGTTCTGGATTCATAAAACTTTCATCATTATAGCGTCTACTGCTGGACATAGGCCTACCAAAATACTTACTCGCCATTCTACCTTGAACGCTTGTTGCATCCAGCTTGTGACTTTTCGTACCTAGCTGTAGGGCGTCCTACACTACGCTTGCCGAGTTGCTGAGTGTAGGAGCAAACTGGGCGACACGCGACAGCGACAGCTCAGCAACTGCGGCCGACAATCTAAATAAATATATCTCAAAGGTGACTGACTGACTCGCATAGTGATCTATCAACGCACAGCCCAAACCACTGGACGGATCGGGCTGAAATTTGGCTTGCAGGTAGATATTATTATGACGTAGGCATTCGCTAAGAAAGGATTTTACGAAACTGGGTGAAGTTTTTGAAGGGGAATTTGTTGAAGGGGGTAAAACGAGATCCACGCGTACGAAGTCGCGGGCGGCCGCTAGTTTCAATATATTTTGTTCGAAGCTTCGTGCACTTGTCTTCGTCTAGAATAAGTGTCTAGTCGCCGAGCTATCGCTGTCGCGTGTCGCCCAGTGTGCGCCTACACTTAGTTAACTGTGAATCAGTACCTAATCAACTCCAAAGGACTGCATGCCGTCAAACGCATATTGCATATCACTAGATAAGTACTATCTCATGTAAAAAGTTAACGGGAACACATATTTACACTGCTAATCTACTTGATTTCAAGTTTTTGTTATATTTATAATTTGAGATAATGACAAGGTAAATAACATCGCGAAATATATAGAACATATTTTATTGCCACAAAATACATTAGTTACCTACACGTTAATATTACTAATATTTACTAGTGGTAAACAAGTGTGGTGTACTTAGGGAATGCAAAACTTATTAATTACAAATAACCTAATCCTTTTTTTTGACTGGCGACGGCTATTTTTGGGATAGTTTCAGACCTACGTTCTATATGTTTTTAACTTTATGTAGGTACTTCTTTGCGAATCGAACCATGGTCGAAAGAGTCCAACTCTAAACATAGGATACCTCCCATTGTTTTTGCTAGAGGACAATCTTAATAATATTTTATTATGAATATTATAGCCGGGAATCGCAAATGTCGGGGTTTGATCTGATTGCCAAACCACTTGTTTTCAAGTTGTTGTTTGTAATCTATTTTAAACAACATTGCGAAAATTTCACAGGAAAATTATTGATTCATATAACATACGAGTACATACTTTTTATCACTTATCAAATAATAACTAGTAAACAGGTATGAGTCCTTAATTGAAAAATAATTATTAGGGTTGAAATATTGTAACTCGCGTTCATCCTAATTTTAAAAAAAAACTTCTATTCTTCTTTCTATTCTACATACAATAAATGAAAACAAAATAAAACATTTATTTTCAGACAAAGCAGTCCATTATTTGGTTAGTAACAATTTGATCTTAGAGACTATGTTAGTAGAGTTAATAGCAATGTTCTTAGAAGTATGTTAGTAGTACAATACCTAATTTACATTTTGCTTATCTCGAGAACAAATATTGTTTTTGTATTGGATATCCCATGTATCAAGGAAGGCTATTATTACTGTGCCGGCACGCTACGACCAATAAGAGCAGAGCATCAATGAAAAATGTTGCAAAAACTGTATTCAAACGATTTTCACGCGTACGAAGTCGCGGGCACAGCTAGTTTATTAATACTTCCGAAAGAGTAATCAGTTAATACTAATTGAGAAATGAAATAATTCTCCCCTAAATTATAAAGGTTTTCTTGGGTTGATCTTAATAATAAAATCGACAAATCGAGATTTTTTTTAATAAGTAAAAAAAATTCGTATTTTTTCGAAAGTACCAAGTTGCATCTAATATTATTATGACACATTAAGATTAAGTAGCATTTTCTCACAATCATAAATAAAGCATTTTCTTATTTTCCTGTTTCGATTTCATACTTCGACAGAAATGGCAGCCCTGGCATGCGGGCTAGATACAAAAGCCCGCGCTCTGAATCATCCTTTGCACCGGGTGAAGTCCCGTCGACTTCAGCTGTATAAAAGCCTGAGGCAATCCTGTGTGGCATCAGTTGGGAATCATTTACACACGAATCATGTGGTGCAAACTTTTAATTGTTGCAACCTGCCTTTACTTGGCGAAGGCGTCAGGTCCGAGCATCCTCGGGGACGAAGGTAAGGAATTAGCTCAAACGATGCCCTAGAGGCCTAGAAAGTACACTAAATTTTGATTTTGGTAATATCTCAGAGGCTGCCGAAAAAAACAAGCATGTTTTTAAGATACAATCTAATGTTTGAGTATTTTATTAATATTTTTTCTTTTATTCTTTTAAATCTCCTTTCACTATTATTTGTTTATTTATATGCAATCCTCAAGTAATTAGTCAAATGATAAAAATAACTTCACATCTTATAGAATTTCAAACTTTGTTAACTCATTTGTATTTATTTTATGTTTCTGTCTGTTTTCGAATGTTTTGTTTTTTTTTTTGCACTGATTGACAGGTTGATAATAGAGTTACTATCTTATGAATATTTATCATACTAACATGCTTCATTGACTATACCTATAGTATCTATGTCCATAATTTAATGTATGGTGTAGGTGTTATTTATCAATACCTAGGTTCATCAGAGGTTAACCCCTGTTATGAAACCTGTTTCTACTCGTAATAATCAAGCTGAATCAGGTTTAAATTATTGATTTATCAAAGCCGAGTGCCAGACTGTCTAGCGATTACCTCGTTTGCTTCCGAACCAGTAAAAAATTCATTGCCCAATGAAAATAGCGGCGCGTGTTTTTTGTCTAAACTGGTTTTGGCCTTCATAATAATACATTTTCGGTCAGCCTAGATTTTTTAAATTAAATATGAGTATACGGTATTTTTTTTAGTTCTTTGTGTTCTCTAGGACAACGATGGCCATGCATGCTGATCGTTTCACCCGTTCTTATTTTTAATTATAACACCTTATAATTATGTATAACAAAGTAGTCTAATCTATTTGAAAGCAGAGGCCCCAGTTACATTCCTGGACGACATACAGGGTGATTTTTAATGGGTATCCATTTTTTTGTAATAAGCTCTATAGAACAATTTAACAATATCTTAATTATTTTCAAATGTGGAATTTTTGGCAAAAAAAAATATTGAAAATCTAATTTGCGCGCCCATATCTTAAGTTTCAAAGGTTAATGCTTATTTTTGCACATCATTATGTCTATTAAGCTTTGCAGTTACTTGTGTGTACGTATTTTTCTATGAACGAAGTAACTTATCCACGTGTGCCAATCTGTGTTTGTAAAAAAATATTTGTATTTGTGCCAATTTTAAAATTAAATATGAAAAAAAAATGTTTTCTTTACGTAAATCGATTAAGTTACTGATTTTGAGTTGCTCCCAAAAATTTGGACACTGATAGCAAATTCACCCTGTATAATTTTTATTTAGAGTTATTTCCTTCGCTAGATGCGTCCAGCCTCGTGGATGTGTCGCGTTCGGCTCGCAGCACCGGCTGCAGTTACTCCGGCTGCAACAGCTTCTGCCAAAAGCTCGGCCACGCCCGCGGCGTCTGCATCGGCAGCTACTGCCAGTGCCGCTTCCGCAAGCGAAGATCGTTGGATGAAGGTATGCATCAGCCGTGATATTTCAACATCATTATTATGATCTAGGCCTGTTTTTAAAACTTCTTGAGATGTCTGGTCTTAGACAAACTACTCATGCTAGATAAAGTAATAGAGACACCTGTGCCATTAATTATGCCATGATTGTACATGTTTATCATTGTTTATTTAAAGTTTTACAAAATAATCATAGAGATTTAAGTTTCTTGAAACTTGTTATAGTTCAAAAAATATCCATAACTTAATACCTAGTTAGGTATTTATGACTAAATTGTAACAAATATAAAAAATGATCATTTTTAGATGATGCTGTTGCGCGTAACATTGAAGCAAAAACTTTTGAAGCCGCCGAAGCCGCGCCTTCTTCAGATTTGGTAGATGGTACGTCATTAAAATATGTGAAAAAACTTTGAAATGTCTTTCCATACGTCTACTTCAAAGCTTCATATTGATTTTATTATTTATGCTTACGCAGAACCTATTGATGATGGCGCAGCTAAAGTTGGAAGAGACATATCCTTGCCAAGTGATGAGGAGAGTGTAGGTAAGTCTCACCACTAATATTGCAATACCCATTAACGGGTTATTAAGTTAAGTTCAATTGTTAAGATTAAGAAAGACCCATATAAACACTTAGGCTGAGTTGCACCACCTAACTTTGACCGTAACTTTGACGATAACCGGTGCTTTTTGTATGGAGATTTACAGATTTTTGACGTTTGTTAAAGTTTAAGTAAGATGGTGCAACTCAGCCTTAATATGCATTAAAAAATTTGAATTTGAAGATTTTGGTTAAGAAATTAATATCAAATACACAGCTAAAACTTTGAAATTAAGAAATCAAACCTATTATAATTTGTTGGTAAAGAAAATCTGCTTCTACTAGATGCGGCTGAACATGTTCGGGTGCGCAGAAGCTGTGGGGCATGGGAGTGTAACAACCACTGCAAGAAGCTCGGCCACGCGCGCGGCGTGTGCATCGGCACCTACTGCCAGTGCCGCTCCCGGAAGCGAAGATCTTTGGATGAAGGTATGCCTACATTAACCGCGATATATTAACGTCTTTATAATCTAGACTTGTGCCTATAAACAAACGTCTGGTCAACAACAAACTACTCACGCTAGAGAATGAAAAAACAAAAAATGGTACCTTCAAACCCCTCTCCCCTCCCGGCTCAAGGGCTAAAGGCGGAGACTTTTGATATGTTCACCTCCTAACTAGTCTAAATAAAATCCCGAAGTCAGAAATTGTATTCCACGCATTTCCCTCTACACCATAGTTAAAGCATTCATTGACTAGACTAGTAAGAATAAGAACTTACATTTCTTTGCTTGAAATTGCTAACTTATGTATGTTAATGTTCGTTGTTATTTATCAATAAATCTCTTGCTTCAGGTATTTTTACGGTGAGCAAATCTTCGGCAGCTGACTCTTCCAAAGATAACGACATTGTCGCCATGAGTGCTTCCGTTGTAGATGATCACATAGAAATTGAGACGAAGTGGGCCAGCTGTAACCTACGCTGGTGTGAACAAATTTGTCGTCGATTTGGATTCGCTGGCGGTGTCTGCGCTAACGGACGCTGCAAATGTGACAATGGACGTTCGGCTGGCGTACTTGGTAAATTATACTAAATTTTAACTCACTCATCACATGATGACCTACTAAACGTATGATTTCTTCAGCAGTAGCAGAAATGATGATGACGTTAAAGTATCTAAATTTACTTCTATATTTTTTCCTTCAGGGCTAGATTAGCTCAGAATATGTCTTATTTTCATCTTTTTGCAGTTGTTATCTGATTTGTTTCAGAAAACTCTATCGAGGATAACCTTGTTAGCCCCACGAGTGGTCTAGTTGGTGATGAGCAAGCAGATTCTGAAGTTGGTCAAGTGAAGGCGGGCGACTGTGACTTGCGTTGGTGTGATAAAAACTGCCGCCGCATGGGATTCACTGGCGGCGTGTGTGTCAACGGACGCTGCAAGTGCGACATAAACCTCGCTAATATAATGCGCTCGGCTGTACCAGTGCCGTTCCAGAAGTTTGGTAAGTTAATCTTGAATTATCTAATCCGCGGATGTCACTGTCATTGCACTATGCTATGATTTAAGTCAGTTTTTATGAGTGGCGCTCTACGCCCTTCAGCGGGACAATCCCCAAAAAAAGCTTTTGGCTTTGAGAAGGTTCAGTCAAAAAAGAAACAAGAACTACCTCACACAATTTTGGTGTGTTATCGATACCAAGTCAGCTAATATCGAAACTGGAAGTTTCCATCGTGATCGTGGCTTGTAACTTGAGTTATTGTTTTCTATCTTCCTCTATGATTGACTTACAGTTACATCAACCCAAGTAAATAAGTTAGAATATGATAGTTAATAAGTATCTATCTTAGAAGTTACTTCTCGTTATTTTAAGACTACTCTAGGCCTATTGACAAACTTATTAGTTCTCTTGTATTAAAAAAATAATTTTAGCCTAAATGTAAAATTAATATTTCAGATGACGAGCTGGAAGTCGAGACCGGTGCTCGGGCTTGCAACATCGTCCCCTGCTTCAACTTATGCCGGCGCCTCGGGTTCCGCGGAGCCATGTGCCGCAATGGGCGTTGCATCTGCTTCAATTGATTCTAGTGGAACCCTAACTTTAACATAATTACTTCATGAAAACTGCCATTATTGTCACTTTACTCGTACGTAAGCAAAGAGTCTATGAGGTTCCAGTATAGGAATCGGCTAAGTCTGATAACTTTAGTTGAACTTTTGGAAAACCCAAAGGTAATGTGAAAATTAGTTTTAGGATGACACAGTAATCACATAGCTGCAGTCGTGTGATGGTTTATATGGCCTTTGCCTTTATTTGCGAAATTTTTTTAAAGATTATCGTGTAATAATTAAACATTTTTAATATGCAATTCCACACACCAAATGTTTAACTTTTACAAAATTATGTATTATTTAAGCATACCAATACCTAAAATTAATTCACTTGCATATCATATTTGTTTCTACATTGTAAAGTTTAACAGTATTATGCACATAAATTGCAAACATTACGAATTTATTACAATATCCTTATTAAATATTTGTTACATTAGTTTTAAATTAGAGTTAATGTACGCTAATGGAGATTCCTCCAAATATATTTTTTGTACTTTTATCCAGTTTTTGTTTTTAATATACCCAATACCCAAGATATTTTATCTAAACAAGCTTGCGTTGCAATATGGGCAATAACCTTAAACAGAATTCTTTCCCATCTTAGAAGATCTCCACGCTCATCAAAATCCGCACAATTCGTACGCAATCAAGTGTCCAACTTGTATTTTAATCTTTGATCTGCCGGGCACCTTCGCAGATAACAATCGGCCCCGACCCTTCAAGTTAATTGTGAGTAGGCAGGAACTCGAGCCCCTCTTACCTTCCCGACGCTTCTGGGACTCGCCGCTCTTTGATTGCGGTCGACTTGTATTGAAATAATTATTCTTGCCACAAGTATCAGAAAGATAATTTCATGGTTTACATTCAATTTGGCACTCGCTCTTGAAAAACCTTTGGCTTTGGGCTACTTCTAAATTAGTGTTTTGAATAGTAGGTGGGCACTGTTTTTTTAACGTAACTAACTTATTTTAAGTTTAANAGCTTAAACTTTACACACTGCAATTTATGACTACAGTTTAAGCGTAGGAAAGATAAAGAAAATTAAAAAAAAAAACGTTGCAATTTAATTTAAGAACGTCGTGACCATTGACTCTATCCACGACTAAACGGCGCAGAAAAGCAAACCTCGGCTAAGTATGCCTTTTGCATCGCTGCCAACCACAGCTGTAAGTCGTTTGCTTGTCGGGTAACGTCCCACACTAGGATACACGACTTAACACAAGTAGGTACATTCCATTGCACGTTAAAACCCGGCGGGCTCGGTTAATGCTCTGAAGCGGTCGTTACATGAGCCATGTCGCCGATGTCAAACATCTATGGTGACTGCTATAGTCCACAACGGCCTATACGTGACTCCGAAACACCATTCTGCGATATTGTTACATCACTACATACAATGCGCCTCATCGTAATTTTCAAAAGAATACTGCTGGTATTTCTATCAGTGGAACATTCGTCACTCTAGTTTAGAACTTTAGACTATATTTAATAAATAAACTTTTTCAGTAAAACAGAGTAAAGGTAAATACATAATGAGGATCATTTCGAGTTTTAGCTGTGAATGCAGATTTATAGGGCTAAGAAATCCTTAATACACAGTCCAAAAATTTTTGTTCTACGACAAAAATTGACGAAGTTATGGCCAAATTACTAAAAAAGTTCACTGACCGCCCGGCGCGGGGACGATGACGTCACTATATCCGATCTGAACGCTGCCGGCGTACTGCGTGGATAGAAAATATTTTTTTCTAGCCAAACTATCAGTTTTAGAGAAAAACTTGTAATGACATTTATTCATCAGAATAAAGTAAGCTATCGATAGGTAATTTTTAAAAACAGAAATTGTGAAAAATAACTCGAAAAATCCATATGCTCATACGATTTAATGGAACGCAGAGACGCGATTGGGGTCTCCGCGGTGGTATATTTGGCGATTTATTCAAATAAAGTGTNAAAGATATATCTTTCTTATGTCTTAAAGATTAACGTAGATACTAGTTTTATTGAATTTTCTACAACAGTACTGATCCTCATTGAAGCCACAACAATATTAGGCGGGCGACGGGCGTCTGTGAAAATGACCCGCGCCCAGGTTGCTCTATAATTTCTATTTACGAGCCATAAAGGCTTTCATTCTAGCGGCTGTATCGGAAAAGCGTTTGTGCGGCGCAGCTCCCCTGTGTAATCTACCATTTGTGTAAATAAAGCGATGAGTTACCGCCGGCACTGGCACAATACAGGGAAATGTACACCTTCATTACTTACAGATAAAGGTTCTTCATTAATGTTTCGCTAATTATCTATACAGGATTACTGGTGGTTCGACATCAGAATAGTCAGAATGTGAACAGAAAACGTAGATAAGTGCATCATTAAAGTTATGTTATGGTCCCACCCTCTATAAATGACTCTACACACCAAAACCGCCGATAGCCAGGCGACTTGGTGTCGGCGGCTTTATTTCAAACGAATCAAGTCGACGACTTGTACTTTCTTGACTTTTGATAACATGTCAAAAGGTCGACGACTCATGTCGTAGTATGTAGACTGCATTATACTCATGAACGACAGGATATTAGACGACAAGCCCGTAACATTTGTAATCGCCATTGTCATCAAAAGGCTAATCGTAATCAACTAATCATACACAATTTCATGAGACAAACTAAACGACTCCTGAATTTAACTGTAGCAAGTAACTGTCTAAAGTTGTATTTAAATGCTGTGGAACAAAATCAGAGTGGGCATCGCCTCGTTTCTCCCATTGTCTGTATGTAAACAGCCTTGGCGCGAACTTAATTAACTTAGTCGCAAGTGCCTACGAAATAGGCCCCCTAATTAAAACTTAAATTAATATACGTCACGTGCGGTTGTTTTCTGTACGGGTTATTCTTGGGGTTTTGGCAGAGAGATTATTAGTTTTTGGAGTTAAGTTCATATGAGCAAGATAGACACTATACTAGTTAAATTTTCTTTAAGTAGGTACTAGCTGTGCCCGCGACTTCTTACGCGTGAATATATTTGAATAATATTTGCCTTTTTTGCAACATTTTACTTTATTGCTCCGCCGCAATTGGCTGTAGGGTGATGTTAGTATATAGCCTAAGCCTTCCTTGATAAATGGGAAACTCAAAAATATTTTTTCAAATCGACCTAGGATATGGGCTAGGTCATATATATACAGTGTGAGTCACGTTAAAGTGTACATATGAAAATAGATGAAACTAGACCTATTTTTATAGGTCTAGGTAGCGCGTTCAAGCAAACAACATCTTCAGCTTTATCAGGTTTATAATATTATGTATAATATAGATTACTTACCTATACTTAGTACCTACTACATACTACTTTTCGAAAGAGTTACATAAACTTAAATACCGACTAATGTTGCTCTCTCATTACCATTAACCAATTGAACTACGAGTAGGTATCCACTTTCCACGTTGATTCAAGGAACGTAGCTGTATTTTAAAAGAGTTAATGGAATTAGCGCGGTGTTTAACGAACGATTAATCCATAGCACAGGCTCCGGCGGGATCGGAGCATCACTTAACCTACATTCTCGTGGCGCCCTCCAGCGGACAAATACTGGAGGGAACCGTCAGGTGCGAGCGATACCTAATTAAATCTACACTCGTTTATGGAAAATACAGTTTCATTTCCTTTGGCGTCAAAGATTTTACGTTTGCGTTTCATACTGAAGCCAGAATGTCAACACTATTTTACTACCTATTTATTTATTTATTTATTTTTGGGAAACATACAGTTACAATATAATTTAACTTAGGTGCAGTAAGAAAACACATAAACCAATTAAGTTTCCACAGTTAAATATACACATAAAGTTGGGCAAACCATTATGAATAAAATTTTGTTGTGAAAAATATAAACTTATATAAAAAAAAAGTAAACAAAGCGACAAAAGAAAAATTATCAACTACCTAATTAATAAAGGAGCGAACTGCAAACATCACCCGACGCTCGAAATTTAGTTGCCACAAGACAAATCCCGGATTTGTTTTTTAAACTTACTTAAATTAGACCCAAGTATGTCTAATTCTTGGAATTATTCGAGATGCTGCGTGCATCACTGCATGCTAGTCGGGAAATACCATTTTTTACAAAGAACTATCTCGTGGTATGCAAAATTAAATGACAATAGGACAAGTCACCTCACCGTAAGCGTAACTCTCGAATGACACAAGTACTATAATGTATTTATTAGTTGTTTAAATATTAGCACATATTACGCACTGCTACGAGTAGCTACCCGCATAAGTAGACGTATGCAAGCATGTAACTTGCTGAAGGTAATTCATATGTTATATGTATATGCTGATTAGGTACTTACTTTTTCAATAGAAGTGTTTTGTTTTTACTGTGACAGAATATGATTCCAACCAGAAATGTATACCATATTTCAGCTATGTATACATATTTTCTTACAGCACGCATTTTTAGTTTTTAGTCTTAAAGTTTGGTTTCATTACCATTACCCAACACAAGTCTATGTTACCTTTACCGTCAAAGGCAAATAGCAATCTCTTCTCAAATATTTCAATTTCATCCAAGCTGTCCTATTGAGTACCTGTTTTTATTCGTCTATTTTCATCGTTTTCTATGTAACGGCTGCACCGGCATTCCTTTGAGCAAATATTTACCTAGATTATTTACTCAGAGAAAAATACGATGCAGTTTCCTTTGGAAAGTTTATTTCATTCTGAAAGGGAATACTGTTTCATGAGTATAAATTATTTATATCTCTCTATTAGTCTGAACATTTCATAATTTTCAGACGAATAGAGAGATATAAATGAATGACGTTTCTAGTCAAGCTAGATGAGGTAAATTGGCATTACACTATAATAGATCGACCTAATATTACCTCGTTCGTTCGTTTCAGCCAAATGACCGAAGATTTGGTGAGGGTCGCGGGAGGTGCCTGGATGAGGGCGGCGCAGGACCGATTGTTGGGGAAATCCTTGGGGGAGAGAGCAGCCTGTGTCCAGCAGTGGACGTAATTTGGCTGAAAGATTAATATTAAAACAACAATAAAAATACAATCATTTACTTCTTAGTCCTTGTTAAACTGAAGGCGTGTCCTTTACTTTTGGATCACGAAACCCTAAACAGCGTTAATATTTCAGTAATCCCAGTGCCAAAACATAAAGATAATAAGATTTTTTTCTTATCTTAAGAAGTATTCGACAGTTTGACACTTTCCAATCTAATTACACCAGCCTCGTCAACATGGCACAGTCAATCGTAATCAGGTTACCTTCAAAGATTTTCATAGCGACCTCATTTCCCTAAATAGGCATAAGAGTTCCGTACATTTCATGTACTTACGAAACACTCAATAAGAAAATAGCTCATTGAGTAGGAAATGTTAGTCAGCTTTTTTGGTTGACAGTGGTCATGTCTCTAGGTCGCATAGTGTCTGACATATAAGCCAAAAATCGAAAAATGGGACCCTCAAACCTTTTTTTTTTTTAACGGGACTATTCCCACCTCTNTTTAGGAAATGTATAAAATATTGCTTCAGAGATTTTTTAATACGCACATATCCTAGGACATGTATACTTTTCCTAGGAATTTTATAGAATTCCAATATTGTATTAGGAAATGTATAAAACTAAGCGGCACAAGCGCGGTCATGTGATTTAGTGCCCCTCAGTACGCCTAAAATTTTATTTAGACAAACCACATTGACCTATAGGTACTTTTAACTCACAACTATTATTGTTTAGCCTGAAAGTTGTTTTCGCACTATTATATTTTGACTGATATAAATATTTGCCTATTGGTATACCTTTCTTTCGGCATCACGCATATTGGTATTGGACGCTGAAGTATTGGAAAACGCTAATTTTAACATATCTTTTATTAAACTATTATTGACGTGAAGGTTTTAGTACTCCTGTAGCTGGATAACAAAGTCTCGGTTAGGTTAGGTTAGACTTGCGACCTTGTCACATACACAGCGGCCGCGGCGCGGGAGCGCCATTTAAGTTTCGGAAAAAAAAAAGAAATCTTAATTACATTTCAACAAATGTGTAAATTTCCTAGGAAATGTGTCTAATATAATTTACATCACACATTTCCGGGTGATTTTAGGACTTATACACAAATCCTAGGAATTGTATACAATGACGGATTTCATACATTTCCTGTAACATATACATATTTTCTTACAGCACGCATTTTTAGTTTTTAGTCTTAAAGTTTGGTTTCATTACCATTACCCAACACAAGTCTATGTTACCTTTACCGTCAAAGGCAAATAGCAATCTCTTCTCAAATATTTCAATTTCATCCAAGCTGTCCTATTGAGTACCTGTTTTTATTCGTCTATTTTCATCGTTTTCTATGTAACGGCTGCACCGGCATTCCTTTGAGCAAATATTTACCTAGATTATTTACTCAGACAAAAATACGATGCAGTTTCCTTTGGAAAGTTTATTTCATTCTGAAAGGGAATACTGTTTCATGAGTATAAATTATTTATGTCTCTCTATTAGTCTGAACATTTCATAATTTTCAGACGAATAGAGAGATATAAATGAATGACGTTTCTAGTCGAGCTAGATGAGGTAAATTGGCATTACACTATAATAGATCGTCCTAATATTACCTCGTTCGTTCGTTTCAGCCAAATGACCGAAGATTTGGTGAGGGTCGCGGGAGGTGCCTGGATGAGGGCGGCGCAGGACCGATTGTTGGGGAAATCCTTGGGGGAGAGAGCAGCCTGTGTCCAGCAGTGGACGTAATTTGGCTGAAAGATCTTAATATTAAAACAACAATAAAACGATCGTCTAGACTTCTGTGTTACATACGTGACGTTGTGATTCTCAACAATAGTTACCTACCTAGGTAAGTAGGTAGTAGATAGGTATCTATTTATACAATCATTCACTTGTTAGTCCTTGTTAAACGGAAGGCGTGTCCTTTACTTTTGGATCACGGAACCCTAAACAGCGTTAATATTTCAGTAATCCCAGTGCCAAAACATAAAGATAATTAGATTTTTTTCTTATCTTAAGAAGTATTCGACAGTTTGACACTTTCCGATCTAATTACACCAGCCTCGTCAACATGGCGCAGTCAATCGTAATCAGGTTACCTTCAAAGATTTTCATAGCGACCTCATTTCCCTAAATAGGCATCAGGGTTCCGTACATTTCATGTACTTACGAAACACTGAATAAGAAAACAGCTTATTAAGTAGCAAATGTAATCAACTTTTTTGGTTGACAGTGGTCATGTCTCTAGATTGCAGAGTGTCTGACATAAGCGAAAAACCGAAAAATGGGACCCTCAAACCTTTTAAGAATCATGAAAAATTTAATTTAATATTATCAGTTGAGGAGCAATATGCAAAAACATTTTCAATGATTTCAGTCGCGCTCCTATAATTAAAGCTGTTTGTTTATTTGTACAATGTAATGTAGCTTAATATTACGAACAATATTTCCATTTTCCATATACGAAATCTTCTACTTAATGCTACGTGAAATTAGAGCCTATTGAGTATAATTTTAATTTCTTATTTACAGTAAAGTCGTTAAAGAGTTATTTACCGATAATTAATTCCGGGAAGTGTCAAACTGCCGAACTCCTGAAGGAAGGAAATTGAAATTATGTTTTGATTCATAACGACTCTTCCTGGCGAATTCGTTAAAAAGTATTAAATACTTTACCAGTAAACATTTGAGTTATGTATTCTTTTAAAATAGTAAGACACGGGTCATAACGCGACGTTTATTAATGAGTTACATTATGTACTCACGGCTTGACGTTTCGGCTGCGATACTGCAGCCGTGGTCACAAGCAGCTAAGGTTGCTAGCAGATAATATAAGCACATATTGAGGATCCTCTTCGATTGTTGATGATGCTTGGTTTTGCTAGCAGCTCTACCTTTTATTTGCGTTTAGAGATAGGTCGTACAGGGTGGCCCTGAAGAAAGTTCACTTTTGAAAATTCAAGGAAACGAAAACTGTACATTTTTATAGAACTTTTACTATTGCAATTTAAATGAAATTTAATGGAATTTATTTTTTTATTTACATCGCCCAGGAGATTTCCTTGACGCTTACAACATTCGATCAGCATACATCAAAATCTTGAAATGCGTTCGTTAGAATTACCTCGAAACCTATTTTCAATTTTTTTCCGAATGCTCAGCTTCAGTTACTGCATGGTTGTTGGATTATAAAAATACACTCTATTCTTAATGTAACACCACAAAAAAGAATTTTCTGGAATGAGATCAGGGCTTCCTGGGGGCCAGGACATGTCACCCCTGCCTGAAATTATTTTTTTGTGGGAACATGTTTCTTACCATCTAAATGCTCTCATTTGAAGTGTGACACGTAGCCCCAACTTGATGAAACCAAGTGCTCCGGTCATAGCCTTGCAAATCTTGCAGCTTTGAAATCAAAAAGCTTTTCAGCCTACCAGTTTAGCGCTCTCAAAAAATAATCATCCTTTCAATGCAACAAACCAATTAAGCAGGGGTGAAATCTCACTGCCTCTAAGAAGCGCTAATCTCTTTCCAGCAGACTTCTTTTTGTGGGGTTACCTTATGAGCAGAGTATACTCTAATAATCCAAAAACTCTGCAGCATTCATCCATCCTGAATCCATTTCGAGGTAACTCTAACGAAAGTTTTCCAAAATTTTGATGTATGTTGACCGAATGTTGTAAACGTCAAGGGAATCACATGTACGACAAAATTTATGAAAGAAAGTAAATTTTGAAATAAATTGCACTAAATTTCCTTTAAATTGCAATAGTTAAAGTTCAACAAAAATGAACAGTTTTCGTTTCCTTGAATTTTCAAAAGTGAACTTTCTTCTGGGCCACCCTGTATTACTTTCTTTCTGAGGAGAATGAATGTATTATCTATCCTAGAAGATAATAAATAAAGTTTTACGTTACAAAACTCTTAACCTACGCACTACACCTAATATCAGCCCTTCCTATACCCAATAGTTGTGGCTGAACTTTGATAGATTAATGATTCAGTACAAATAATATTAAAGATATACCCCCTTACTAATAAAAAGTTACACGGTTGTTGATCACTGTTTTAAAATGACATTTCCATCCATACTAAACGTCACTTTAAAACACTGATCAACGAGCGTGTAAGTTTGATTAGTAAGGGGGTTAGAGTTTTTTTCCTAAAAAAGAAGTTGGTAATTATTTTTTATTCTGTGCCTAGTCAGTGTCAAACTAATAAGCCGAGCAATGTTTAGGATATACTTTAATAGTTACTAGTAATATTTTCTATTTCGATACCATACAGTATTTTTTGCTGAAATAAATTACTGAATAAAATATTAAAATCACGTCATACGAGTCATGATTTTCAACAGGCCTGATTTCAGTTTAAGTGTTTGTCCTCTTGTCCCTACGCCCTGTATGCCGCAATCATGGCCGCGGGCAATAATTAATTTAAGCGAGGCGGGGATGAGCTCGTCCTTGGCAGGCTTCGATTACGCCATAATATATACCTAATGACAGGCGGGAGATTCTTTTGTGCCTCCAGCTAATGATGTAAATTTCAGGACTTTTACACTTTGATCGACAGTCAGTGGAACTGGAATGCTAATTACGCCTTTAACAATACTTGTATTAATTTTTGAAAGAGGTCACTTTGAGATGTAACAGCAGAATATTTTTTCAGACCAACTTAACCCTTACCAGGCAGTGCAGCAGTGGTTAAATAGAGCACACATCTATTTAAACTTTATGCTGTTAAGATACGGTTCCTAAGCTTATACAACTTAGGATGCGCGCCGCGGTAATCGTTTATCGCGCCATTTTATCGATTTAACGCGATAAGCCCATACATTTGTCGTCTAAAATAATCGATTAGATTTTATCACGGCGCGCATCCTAGCCCGGTTGGTTAGTAGCTTGTTCAGTTACCATCAAAGTATACTGGATATTGCAATCTTTGTTTGGTTTATTCATATGAATATCAGCTGGCAGGGTGGAGTTATATTATGCCCATTTTGAGATCACTTTTATAATTGTCTGTCTGTTTAATATAAATACCACACACATCTCATATCAACACAATTTACCGAGTGACATATCATCGTAAGCAACGTATCGCATTATTGCTAATGAGCACAATTAGCAGATCCATGGCAGACGTGTAATGTAACGGCACAATAATTTGACTAATTACTTTAGCAGTGTACCTGTTTAGGCCTTTGTTTCTTGATTAGACTCCATTTCACCCTTGAAGACGAGTGAAGACCTGACGAGGTTAAGACGCGTTTGATAGATGTATGTAACATCTATTATGACATGTACGTACCTACTCGTAAATAAAATCAAGCTAAAAACTGTAGCATCTTACGCTACTTTGCAACAAAATTATGTACTGTCGGCTGAAATAAAAAACAGTACATATTAGATCTTCGTTTGCCATTCATTCAAGTCTAAAAGAATTGCCCAATAACACGTAAAGTAAAAAACAGAATTTTCTAAACGTTCATAAGTAGAATCATAAAAGTATTAAACATAGGGAAAACACAGATGCGAATCACTTAAATCTTGTATAGAGACATTTCCAATCAATAAAACAGAGGAAATAGAAGAAAACTTAATTTCCTCAAGATTCAAAGATTTAAGTAAACAAATATACCAGGTAAAGAGGCTAAGCAAATACCTAAAGCAGAGTACACATTTTTTACGCAGAGTATTTTTTCCACGGATTACAGTGTCTCAAAGAAATCGTTTCTTTTACAACAAAAGAAGCGCGGGCTCATGAATAGTCGCCAATATTATTCACGGCTGTCACCTGCAGGTGTCTCACATTGCTATTCACCATATAAACGGCGCATTAATATCGATTACTAGTATCTGACAGACAAACGGGTAGCGCTAAGGGCCGGTACCCTAATAAATAAAATGGGAGAAAAATCGCCGGCTGGGCGGGATCCCGGGGGAATGCATCGGCTCAGGAAATACGTATTTACATACGTAATGACGTCATATTCGCACGATAACGGGAATGCGAGGGGCTCAATGGAAACTACGGAACATAAAGGCGCTAACTAGAATGCGATTNGGGAACTGCGGAACATAAAGGCGCTAACTAGAATGCGATTGGACCACCATAATGTACAATCAACATGGCCTGTTTAGACGTATACAATCGATTGTACTGGAATTGCTCTCGGGACAGTCAGCCAGGGTTTTAAGTATTGACGATGTTTGCCAATTTCCTACATAATCACGATATAGGTAGAGCCATCTTTTGAAAAAAAAAACGAAAGTATCCGTTTGCTGGTCTGTGACGTAATGGCTTGATGAATCGAATCTTGCTGGATAGTCGCGAACTCCTGGATTTGATTCACGGTTAAGTAATTTTTAGTAGTTAGAAATTAAGGTACAGCCATTTTGGTTCCTCTTTGTGGTGGACCTATACACCTTTCCACAAACAACGTCAATACTCCCACAAATGGGCGATCAACCGCCAAATGACCGTATGTACCCATTTTCCTCAGTTTTGGGGGTAGCGTAATCCGTATTTACCAGAACTGGGTAAATTTACGGGCCCTCCGAAGGTTATTTATGACACGACGTGTAATCGGAATGGTTTTGAAGTGTTTGATCAGCATTTCGATGGTCAAAAGTGTTCTAAACCTTATTTTGGGTGCCGAGCGTTCTTTATACCCATTCATTTGTAAACGGTTGAACCTTTATATTCTGTGTGCTTACCATGAGTTGACGTTAGGTGTGCTCGCTAGCTCGTATAAAAATGACATTAATTGTATGACATATTGTGCAGCGCCCCTAGCGGCTACTTTCAAGAAACAAAATATTCATAGAGATTTTTGACGTACTCGCTAGCGAGCACACCTAACGTAAACTCATGGTAGGTGCACTGATTTATCTATCAAATCAAATTAAAATGTTTATTTCAGTCATACACTTATGTATGATTATAAGATTACTTAGTATTTATTACATAAGTCTTTGAAAGTCCCCTTTTTTACAAGACTTTAAATTACAATACTGGCAAGTACTGTTTGAATGGACTAGTTATTAGCTCAGCATCATTACATTACAGTGAATAATTACTGAAGTTCCTATTAGTCAACTCGTACATAGCAGCATTAAAACATACTCGTAGAACCACGATGGCATTGCCTACTTAGTTATCCCATCCTCGGGTCTTTGCGTGGGACGATCTTACCTACGCTACGGACGAAACGGAAAAAAACCTTTTTTCCGTTCGATCTGCCGTTATTGTCCCGATGCTATTTGCGGAGCATATTCCATAAACAAAGCGGAAAAATAAGCGAACACATAATGACGGGGAGCTATCCCGAATATTCCGGATCAGTCGAGCGATCACCAATAGTGGGCCGCAATATCGGCATACCGACACGCCGGCGCTCACTAGTTCTGTATTAATATCCACCTTAATTACTCCTGATAACTAATACATCGGTGTATAACCGACCATTGTTTGATGTGCACTTTGCCAAATAATCATCTGATATTACATGAATTCATGACCTTATTTGCTGTGAAAGTCGCAACGGTCGTATAAGTTTTGTAATACGAAGGATAGCCGCACATCCAAGATTAGTTTAGGCTGTTCTCCTAGTACATGTTTTCTTATAGATACTCTACCAACTTAAAGCAGTGAGACACAGATTAAAGAGAGCAATACCAGGCAATTTTTTTTGCCTTATTTCCTACTAGTACCTATCGCTGGATGGCTCAAATTATGTATAGCTTCGAATGCAATTTTCCTAAATTCCAAAGGTAAAATGGTCTAGCGTTGTTTGTTGAAACTTCGCTATAGATTGCAGTCCCTGTAGGCAATGAAATACTCCTAATGCTTACTTTGCTGTTGTCGCTGGTATGCATCGCCTGCGTAATGTAATCTTCATGTTGTTGTGCCTCTGCAAGTTCGCCGTAATCGAGCGCGGTGGGACAGGAAATCGTTTCTACGCGCGATAGAGAGTCTGCAATAATATTATTTTTGGCTTCTATGTAATCAAGTAAAGGACCGTACTCGTAATGTACTACTCTCGAAGGCACATCTAGTGATTCTCTGTTAAATGCTCATATTCGGCACAGAGTAGGTAAAAGCGGTCAAAAGGTCAAAACTACTAGATCTTAGAGAAGTATCCGAATCATCATTACTGGGCCATCCGCGAATCAATCAACTTCATAATGATTGTACCTATAGAACCTTTAGAACATTATTAATTAGAGCTCGCTCGCAACTTTCTATCGATCTCTCCAAAGCCTGTCAAAGTCAAAGTAAACCTCGGAAAATTCAAATTAAAGATTGCTTCGTCTAGATGTTTGCCGACGGCAACATCGCTATTTATCTTGGAAATATTTTCAAAGGCTGATAAACTGTTTGCAATCGTAGGATACTGATTAACGTGCAAAATACATTTTATTTAATATTTCTTCAATTTTCAACAACAACGCGACTAATCGTCTCGTTTATTTATTTCCTTATTCGCCTCTACACTGGAAATCTGGAATAAATTGGTTCCGATTTAAATATAGGTATAACCTGATTGGAAGGATGGCCGTAGCTAGAAAAAGGAAAATATCTAGATAACTAGTATGAGCCTTTCGATAAACTTAAACGATTCTTTGCTCGCAGCTTTTTTCGCATGAATTTAGTTTGTTGAAAGACGATATAAATCTTAGGTATTTATGTAACACATGACCGAACCTACCACAAATTGTTCAAACTCAATGGAATTATAGAATATAAATCTAATTATACTAAAATATAATATAATCTTTTCAGAAATACTGGTAGGTTACGAGTATTTAACTGGCGACTGGATAATTTATTTATTTATTTATAATAACTCTATATTAGTTTCTTAGGTGTTATTCCAAAGAGTTCTTTACAATCTTTGGTCTCTCAGGTAGCCTGTAACAAGCATGTTGATATACCACCCACCTACATATTTTTATTATAATAAGTATAATGTACACTGATATCGCAGTCGCGTAGCTCTATCTATAGCGGTTACTGGGTAGTTGTGATAAATAGCTACTCTAGGTTTTTGTTGTCACAATGGCAGACAATAGAGTGGGTTCACTTCCTCAAATAATATAACTATAGATGCCTCCCCAAGGATTTCCATAACGACCGGTCATATGACACCCGCAACCAGGTTCTTCCCGCGACTCAAAGATGCCTACTGCGAACATCATCATCATCATCATTTCAGCCATAGGACGTCCACTGCTGAACATAGGCCTCACCCACCCTGCGTCCAGCGCACAGATCATGAAAGCGATTCCGTGCTCTGTGGTCCAGCGCTTCCCTGCTACTTTTATGATGTCATCGGTCCACCTTGTGGGTGGACGTCGCACGCTGCGTTTTCCGGTACGCGGCCTTCATTCCAGAACCTAGCTAACATACATACTATGAACTTATAGGCTCTCTGATATTATCATGATGTCACTACTTCAAATCCGTAACACATGTATCGAGGGTAAGGACTGACAGTACACTACCTACGTCTATCAATCCCTCTGTTTTTCCAGGAACGTTTTACCTGAACGAATATCGTGGAAAATGGATCTGTATTGGCGTGTTGCAGAGTGGATGTGGTGCAAGTTTATACAGGGTGTTAGGTAAATGGGTATATGAGTCGACACTAGCCCATGTTAACATATGCATATAAATGGTATGGTGAAGTCAGAAAATTGATATCATAATTAACACTAGGCTGTTGGAGCCCTGTTTTTATTAGTCAAGTTATCCAAAAGGTACAAAGTGAACCTACTGTCTCCACGTATACCGCACGTTATGTCCTGCAGACGAGCTCAGGTGGTTATTTACCTCACTCTCTGCCGCTCACTCGTGTGCACCTCGTAAAAACTAACTAACGAGCAATACGAGGCGTGTGGAGCCCTGTTTATATTAGTCAAGTTATTCAAAAGGTACAAAGTGAGCCTACTGTCTCCACGTATACCGCACGTTATGTCCTGCAGACAAGCTCAGGTGGTTATTTACCGCACCCTCGGCCGCCCACTCGTGTGCACCTCGTAAAAACTAACTAATGAGCAACACGAGGCGTGCGGAGCCCTGTATGAGTCGCGGCTATTGATAGCAGTAATAAGTTAACGAAGTAACGAGCATGTGTATGGGCTTACAGTGACGTTAGCTACATAAGAAATACGCAGTAAAATCTATTCGGCGAACGATTACCTAAATTCATTAGCTGTAAGGGGAAAATTGTCAGTTGCTCATTTTCTCTTTTGTGGATGAAGTTAATATAATATGACAAACGTTTGGTAGATCTAACCTATCCTATGGATGTTTGTTATTCTCTCACATAAAAACTGCTGCACGGATTACGATGAAATAACATACACCTGAAATTATAATTTATAACGATAAGCACTTAGGTATTATAAATCCATAACAATAAATCCAGCTGCGAGCAAAAAAACAACTGAAAATAATAACCTATTCGACGCATTATCTAAATACAATAATTACTCCACATTCAATTACCGCAATTATATGTATATTTGGTTACAAAGTAATTTAAAAGTTTAAAGTCTTGTTTGAGTTGCTGTGGGTATCAAATTCAGATAAGTCATCGAACAATTTGGGACGCGGCAAACTCGGTGGATTCCCAAAACAAATTACTGTTCGAAATTAAAACGACGTGTTTACGAAGCGCAGGCAAAATTTTAATTACACCGAGTTTCGTCAAAGTGATTTACTTATTTGCAGTCGTGATATAATATCAGATTATTAAAATAAACGGTGGTAAATACATTCATGNTATTCATGATGGATTTGTGAAATTAATTCCTGATGTGTCGTGGGCACGAGCATACCTGCGCACTATTGTTTGAGTTTGCGGTGGTTCAATTGAATTTCAGTATTTTTGACTAATAAATAATTTGGTTTCCATTGTCTTTAGGCTTCTGCCGAATTTAATATGCCAAGCTATAGCTTACGTTAGTAATAGAGAACTTATAATTTCATAGTAACGCAATGAGTTGTACGAGTACATTTAAGATTACTTTGAAAAGAACTTAGACTTTGATTTTGACTTTGAAGAGAGATTCTTCAACAAATTTGCATTAATTAATCGTATGCAAATTCGAATTCTTTTGAATGTGAGCACGAATCAGAACTCTCATGCTTCAAATATACGCCTCTTGACGTCCGTGGCTTAACGTTTTCAGCTAACCTAATCTGTTCCTTACACCTGCTTAGTCATCTGTGGTGCAGAAGTACAGCCAAGTCCGAACCCTCTGAAAGCCAAGCGACAGTGAGATTAATCGTGGTGTCACCCGCAGGTAATCTTGGCCATTCTTGGCCTCGGTGGGAGTAAGAAAGATTACCAACACTTTTTCTACCTCTATAGGTATTATCATTTGTCAACACGAAGGATATGGGGAAGGAAAATTAAACTAATGTTACTTAGCACGCAATGGAAGTTGTCTTTGAGTTTTTTGGCATTTTCATGTCATCCTTAAAGAAGGCCCAAAGTTTTTACACGATTAGAGCTTTGAAAACCCACAATCTTTACCAAGAGCTACAGTTGTGTATTAGCGGGATGTTTGTCTTTATAAACAGTTTGTAACATAACATAGCAGCATATGGCATACTTCTACAGCTCTACACTATTTCTACCTGTAGGTACCTACGTTTACCCTGATTGTGAACTTATAATAATATTTGCGTAACTTAAATCTAACGAACGCTAAAATAGTTTAGGATGATCTTGCAGATTCAGTGTGATATGAAATTATGAAACCGCACATTTGGACAAATTGGTTATTAAATTTTATCCAATCTAAAATCTGCGCGGTTCATAAATGAAATCCTATAACCTCTAGCTATTAAGTAGTGCGAGCGAATTATTTGGTCATCGGGTCTTCAGTAAACAAGGGCTGACTGAAGTTGTAAATGGAAGGGCGGAAATAAGATAAGGTTACTGAAAGGGGCTCTGTATCCACTTATAAGCCCATTCCTACTAAAATACATATAACTACCCGCTTTTATTGCGTAAGCAATGCTCTTATTAGATATTTCTGTATGTTGCTCAAAATGTTTTCTAAAATTATTCTTCGTGTCAAATTATAAGAAGCTGCAGCTAAAACAATTTCCAAACATCAAAGTGTCCAACTCAAAACAAAAACTTTGCGAGGACTTATGTGTAGATAATTGTGTACCGTTTTCCCCTCTGAATATAAATCTCGATCGTAAAAAATCGTTTTGTCCAATTCTCATTCCTTATTTACGTAGAGCGTGCCGTTAGTTCCGCTGCCCGCCGCTAGAGCGGCATCCCGCAAAAATTCCGCCATTGTGCATTTTAGCTGCGCTGCAGATCCACGGCCAAGAATTTATGGTTTTTAAACCACTATTAAGTCCCACTCGGCCACGTTCCATATATTTTTAACTTAGGCAACGCTTTTATTGCCAATTATATCATTCGCGGCACCACTATATCTCGAATGGTACCTACCAAGACATTAAGATAAAGCAATTGGGGTGCACTGCCTTCGGCTCGTCATTATTTCATATTGGCGACAAGCAAGAGTGGTGGCAAGGTTTCATCATCTTCTTCTATGTAAAAACTTTTATTTAAACAAACCCATGTTTGTAAGAATAGAGGCCTCTCCCATTGAAAAATTCGCGGGTAAACCATTTCTAAGCTAAAAACCGTGTTAAACAGACTTCAGACTTCAGGTTTTCAAAATGTAATCAATATTGTCACCATCAGAAATCATAAAAAGAAACCTACTACCAGAGCTACGATAAGTCAATTGGATTTCAGTCACAAAAGGGATTTCAAGCTAAGAAACATAATCGTGCATTAATATGTCTTCATGTCAACAATATTCGTGGGAATCTCGTAATTTCCAGTCCACCAATCATTGTAACCTAAAGTGATAGCACAGAGACAAATTAAAATGAAACTCAAACATTGGAAACAGCAGACTGACCGGGCCGCCTCGTTAATCACCCGCTCGCGAACAAAAATCAATTAGCCCGTTTTATGAATGGCCGCCCAAAGCCCGCGGATTACGTGCTATCGACTCCACTCTATTGGCATAACTAATTTTATCATTCAGCTCCATTTCTGCAGGGATGATGCGGGTGCCCTGGGCGACTGTATTTACTTGAATCATAAAAGATTTAACTGAAATAAATATTAGGCACAAGACGCGGCTTTACAGGTCTCAAATCACACGCCTATGACTTTTTCCCGGATTACGATACATACTGGCTCAAATTATTACATTTTCACTTTCCAACAGTCGGTACGATACGAACCCTTCAGGAGGTTAGTAGGTACTTTTTTGTCTGCATTGCAAGGCAGCATCCAAGCTACATAGAATTTGATTGAAAAGCCTCACTGCGCTTAATTTTCTCGAATATTAAGGTAAAATAGCACCTATTTCAAATATATAAGATGCCAGTGATTAGTTTGATGTGCTGGTCTTGTCAAAACCCTTCAACACCTCATCATGTGAGTAGCGAGGGCCCTAACCCTTACATAACTACACCATTCTCACCGTAAACACTCTAACGAGGGCGATACATCACGCGCGTGCCTCGGAGGAAACAGGGCAAGCCATCGGAAATTACATTTTTAATCTTTTCCGCCTCTCCTGGCCCCGCCGTTTTGGCTTTGAAACATTTTGATACAATGCATAGAGAACACACTCTTTTGTTTTACTTATTCATCAAAATCAGAATGTTTGTTAGAGCGGTGGACTTACCGGGAATTGAGGAGGTCCCAGGAAGCTAGCTGTTGTGTTTCAGGCACATAGGTAGGTAGGTAGTATAAGTCTCTAATGTTCATTCAAAAAAGGATAGGACTTTGAGTAACTCTACATAATAAAAGCGGGAAGCACGTGGATGAGCAAACACAGGACCAACAGTTTTGGAAATCTTTGGGGGAGGGCTTTAATCAGCAGTAGACGTCATTTGGTTGAAACGAACAGTGGGTTCATTACAGGGAACTACAATACTTAATAATGGTACTACAGTTCTATTCATGAATAAATAAATAAAATAAATAAATTAGGTCTATGCTAATTTGACGACTGCTCAGTACTTATACTAAGGCGCAGACCATCGATTTTTCGTCGGCCGATAGTTTAGTCGGGCAGTTGATCAATATGGGCATGTATGGGAGTGCGTACATTACGCCGATTTGATTTGGCCGATTCTTCGTACAATTTAAAATCGGGCACAACTACTTATCGGCCAACTAAAAATCGGTGGTCTGCGCCTGGTCTAAATCAGTAAGTTAGTACCACAAGTTAGTACATAGTGACTTAGTGAGTACCTCAACGTCAGATAAATGGAACTTATTTTACTTATTGGCACACTAACCACAACTTCCGCGATATTTTATTTTACGTCATCTGAAAATTCAGAATTCTGAAACTCAGTTTAAGAACCACGTATAAAATTTCCACGCTGAGTTCTGAATATTTCAATCCGGAGTGTATTCGAGAGCGGGACTGGCGGGAACGGTTGGCGGAAACGAAACGTAGAAAATAAGTCTTCACCGTAACCATCACAGTTATGTATAAAACTAACTAGGTAATCTAGGTGACTTAACTTTAACCCTCATGAAAACTTTAAGATCGACTTTAATACATTTTCATACTGAGAATGATTGCGCTCTATGTAGTAAGTATGAAGCACTGTAATTTTATTGTTACCTAATCGAATCCACTTAAATCAATTAGGCACCTAAATTAAAATAATTCAATAGAGTTATGATTAACTTGGGCTCAACTCCAAGTTGCAGTCGTCTCGCGAAATGTAGCCAATCAAGTAAATTGAAGAAACAATGAAAGTTGTCGATAGCTGAAGCGCCGCAGCGCCGTTATTATTGTGCCGTGCCTACGTTTATTCTGAGCACAACCATTCCATTGAATGCCCAATTTTCCTTTTCTGGTTCATTAAGTACCGCTTTAATTCCGAGACAATGTAAATTAGCCCACAATGCGAAATTGATTATAAGCGAAATTCATTCTCCGATATTCATCAGAATAACTTAATTTTAAGAGCAATCAGTAAAAGTTAGACATAGAGGAACGTTGATTTTCAAGGATGAAAAGCAAAATTATTTTGTCTCATTTAGGTACTTGGCAATCCAAACTTTTCATAATTTGATTCGTTTAGTCGATTGAAACCAAATCACGATTGCAAGACGTGACTGTTGTGGATAACGAGTTTAGCGTAACTGCCATATTGTCCAATAAATTAACAACACTCATGAAAACCAAAAACGTTTATTTATTTATTAATTAGTAAAAAAAAATACTTAGCTAATTTAAATATGAACTCATTAGCCCCAATTTATGTTCTTAGTTTTGGTAAACACCATTGAGTCACTACTCCAAGACTCAGATTTAGATTTCCCTATTTCAGTCATTAGTGAAATTCTTGGGTGAAATTGGAAATTGAACCCACGTCCTTTCGACGGGCGATTGCTTTGACCACTAGGCTACGGCTTAGAGATTGGTTCTCTATCAATGCCTATGGGCTACGGAGACAAACTTAACACTCGTAGTAGGCATCTGGCATAGCCTTACTATAGTACCTACCTACTTACTCGTAAGTAATTATAACAACTTTTGTCAGAAATTACCTACATAAGTTACGACTACGTAAGATTAGTAGGTATGTGTATAAGAAAGAAACTTTATAACAACGAAAAAGAACCCGAAAACTGTAAAGACTGATACCTAACTTTCTTAATTAAACAGATGAGCATAATTAAATCGCGAACAAAGTGGCACCCCGGTTTTGGAATTTGAGATTCCTCGTGCGCGCCATTCTATTGAAAATCTCTTCATATCCGATTTCTACTTTTGAATAACTTTAATTACTTACTCAGCTGAAGCGGCTTCATTTGCGATTATTTTCTTAAATTCATACACCCTTGCATTTTGTCTCAAAACTTATTTATTAGGTTCAATCCGTATTCCGTAGAGTAGGTTACATTATTAAGATCCGGTAGTCTGAAGACTATAAGTACCTACCTACAAAAAGCTATCAAACGACCATATTTTACTTTCCATAATAGTGCTACCTTACCGTATTGACATATGAAATATATAAAAGCTACTTCTCTAGAGCAAAGGGGCTTGTTCATCATTCATCTAATCTCAGCTTCTACTTGAGATATAAGCAAGATATTCGATGCCAACTGTCAGCAAGACCCATAACGCGTACACAACAGCAANAGCAGCAAATTTTCACCTAAACAAATATTTTACGACAGGCGCTCACGGTCGACAATATTGTGACACACAGAACACTCAACTGGCGTCACAATAACGCGAGTTACGACTGCAATAACTGGTGTTCGTTGCTACAGCTCGCAGGGTGATTCCAACCCTTGACAACTGGTAGAACACTCGTACACACTTGTCAGGATAAGCGATTACTTTGCGAGCGATAATAACGATAGATTTTTCATTTTTTAGAAGCTTTTCCACAGAATACATAAGATTTGTTATTAAAAAATTCTGGCTTAAGAGTAGGCGCACACCGTTGATTTTTAGTTGGCCGATAGTTGTGCCCGATTTTAAATTGTATGAAGAATCGGCCTAATCGAATCGGCGTAGTGTGCGCACTCCCATACATGCCCATACTGATCAACTGCCCGACTAAACTATCGGCCGACGAAAAATTAACGGTGTGCGCCTACTTTAAGTCTCCTCTCGATCTAAATATTTTTTTAATAACTTGAAATAATCGAACTGCCTAAGTGGAAGTCGAACTCACGACATTTCGATTCTTCAAGTTATTTAAAAAAAATACACAAGCTTTACTTACAGTCTCTTTCAGGTGTTATAAACTTGAACAAAGTAGGTATATTTACTTGCTACATGTAAATGTTAAAGTTCTATGATGTAATTAAAAAAGAAATGAAACAATTCTGTTAAATATAAACATTAGTGTTTAATTTTCTTTCTAGATATGGTAACAGCTGGCTCTGTTTCATATTCAATCTCCACTCGTGGCTTCTTCTTGCTCACCAACTTCTCAGCAACGTCCTACAAGAAAACAGTTCATTTTAATAAGTATTTAGGTATTATTCACAATAAAAGTAGGGGGATCAGCTCAACTGTTCGAAATAAGTAATTTCTATTATTCTTTACACTGATAACTATTTGATTTAACATCATGCAATAAACAGTATACCTCATCTACCACGCATGCATCGCACCATCAAAATATACCAATTTAATACCAAAATGAATGGGACTATGATGTATGTCACTTTTATTAAGTGTGAAAAATTTATACCTCAATATCTGATGTCTCCGATTCAAAATCACTTCCAACATCAGCACCTTCTTTGCGTCCAGAATCACTTTCCTAAAATAAAATTGATTTTTAGTAACAAAAATAAAATAAAAAATAAAAAAAAAATATTTTTATTTTTTATTTTTTTAAAACAAAAATAAACACTAAAACTTTAGTTGGGTATTTTGGTAAAGCAGCATTTTGCATTTCAGTATGTGAAAAATATAACCTACACCTTTAGAACTATACTAAAAAGCAATACCAAGAGCTTTGCACATTAATAAACTAACAGTATTTGATAGACATAATAAAAACTTGGACTGATTATGAAAAACAAAAAAGTTTAACCTTGTATAGTTCCAGTAGTCCATATTAGCAATACAGTTTAAAAAAATTCATCGCAAATAGGTATGGTAATCATGTGAGTTACATTAGGGGTTCAGCGAAACCAACGCGATCACACGCGATCAGCCGGCGTGCAGCGATGGCGATCAGACTTAAACGCATTGCGTTGGTTTGGCTGAACCTTTAGAGTAGGCGCACACCGTTGATTTTTAGTTGGCCGATAGTTGTGCCCGATTTTAAATTGTATGAAGAATCGGCCAAATCGAATCGGCGTAGTGTGCGCACTCCCATACATGCCCACACTGTGTGCTTACCATGAGTTTACGTTAGGTGTGTTCGCTAGCGACTGCGTAAAAAAATGACATTAATTGTATGACATATTGTGCAGCGCCCCTAGCGGCTACTTTCAAGAAACAAATGCTTCATAGAGATTTTTGACGTACTCGCTAGCGAGCACACCTAACGTAAACTAATGGTAGGTACACTGATCAACTGCCCGACTAAACTATCGGCCGACGAAAAATCAACGGTGGGCGCCTACTCTTAGAGCCCAAATGATTTATCATGTACAATAAATTCCTAGTCACAAACCTCATCAGTGTCCATGTCGCTGTCCGCTTCCACAAACTCGTCGGCGTCCTCGACGGCCCTCTTCAGCTCTTTCTCTAACTCTGGCTCCATTTCTACCTCTCTATCTTCTTCGTCGTCATCTTCTCTCTCACTCTCACTTTCGGCGGAAACTTCTTCCGCTTTGAGCGCTTCGTCAAATGCCATTTGTGGGAAGTTGTATATGTCGTTGTACTGGAAAAATTAAATATAAGATGTTATTGAACATAAAAAACCTTTCAAGAGCGAAAATATAGACTTGATGTAGAAAGTAAAGGTAATTTTTTGTAAGTGCCAATGTTTTTGTATGTAAGGATAAAAAAATTAAGATATACAGAATAGATTTCAGCATTACTAGAAGAATTATCACAATGATAAAATAAATGATACTCACAGTTCCTTTCTTAAGTCTTTCCAGCAGTTGTTTCTCTATGGCGTTGTCTATGCGGGCCGCAACCAATGCTTTTTCTTCACGCCTCCTCTCTCTCCTTTCTATCTTACGCTGTATTGGTACCAGTTCCTTTCTGAAATTCAAGAGACAGCAATAATTATTAATTTGTAATACTAATTTATATTTTCATAGTTGTCTGGAAATGCATACACAAATTTTTTAATATCTTTTACAACAAAGCAGACAATTATCCAAAGCAATAAATAGCTAAATGCTACTAATAAAAATACTTACACTCGTCTCAGTTTCAGTTTTCTCATGCGTATGAGATATTGTGTTATTTTAACAAATCTTTGTTTGCATTTCGCTTTGATGAAAGCTGGCCAGTACAAAAGATTTTCATTTATCTGATGAATTGCCTTCTCAAAGTTGCGAGACAGTTTCACTTTTTCCCACTGTTTTGCTGGAAACATCACTCTGAAATAAAGGAATACATGATGTTTAAATCATTTATTAAGCAGCTGTGTTTGTTTCTTGTTTACTTTACATTTGAATTCATATATTTTCACGTAAAATTTAAGTTATATTGGGTACCTTTCAGCTGTTCTCATGAACAAGTAAATGATACCATTTTCTTCTCTAACGGTTGCGTATTTACTATTGGCTAGAGGGCAGGAGGCCCTGCTACATAGCCCGGTGAGGTTATATTCATTACGGCAGAAATGCTGCGTTTTTGTCCTGTAAAACGAAAAATACTTTATGAGGACTATTTTTATACTTGATAAAGGAAACATGTTTTAGGGACAAATTATATTATTAAGTACTTACGTTACTTTATGTGAGCAATGCCTCTTGTTGATGATGGCCCATACAACCTAAAAAAATACAAAATTTTAACACCGGAACCATTTCTAAATAAAACCGGAATAAATGTTACATAATGCACTAAAACTTACATCGTCGTGTTGCATTTTCTTAGTTTAAATTGTAATTTATCACAATAAAATGAATAAATTAAAACGCGCAACGCAACACATTCACCCAAAAAAAATCAACACATGCTTTTGACACTGACATTACTTTTTTTCAGTTTTTTTTTAATATTGGCTTTGCACTGCATTACTTTGCACCAAAATCCATAATCGACTAAGGACATAGTAACCTCGGAATCGATTCATTCAATTGAATAATCGTTTTGCGCGTCATGTTGGTATGACAATTGAGCTTAGTTTAGTCACAGCACTTTAATAAAAAAATAAATTTGAAAAGTCGGTTGGATTTATGGCTGTGTGTAAACAAATTGGTTATTTTTCGTGTTTTTCTATTTCAAGAAAAGTGAAAATGTTAACATTGTATCTGCTAAACGCTTCAATAATAGCGAACTAATGATAATTAGATTTTATTAATTTCAAAGGTTCATGCAAAATGAGTGACAATATCAAAGTAGTTGTCAAAGTTAGACCTCTAATTCCTCGTGAATTAGAAGAGAAACTTTCTTATCAATGGCGCGTAAAGAATAACACCTTATACCAGCTGGATCAGAACGGTCGGGACTTTGGATCGTGTTTTACATTCGGTAAGTACATTTTTATGTTACAGGTTACATTGCATATTTGGTGGTTCGAGAGAAATCAATTGTTATTCTAATAAGGATTGCTGTATACGTCATGAGTGAAGGTCACTATCTGTAAAAAACTATACTTGTACATTTCAGATCAAGTTTATGACACAGAAACCAAAACTAGTGATATTTACAATGACATTGCGAAGCCCATTGTGGAAGCAGCAACAGCTGGCTTCAATGGCACTATATTCGCATATGGACAGACCTCCTCAGGCAAAACTTATACTATGACAGGCACAGAAGAGTCCCCAGGCATCATACCGCTTGCTGTGTTTAATTTGTTTGAAATCATCAAGAATATACCCGACAGAGATTTCCTCGTAAGGTACCTTATTCCTTATTTATTCATTTTTATTAACTTCTGAAACCCGTAACTGTTGTTTGTCATAGAATGTATAGTACATACTCATAAACAGTACATTATTTTTCTCAAATAATTATGTATTTTGAGACAAATGCCACTTATTAAAGCACAATAATGTAGTATGTAAATAGTCCCATAAAATAATTGTTAACTTTACAGAGTGTCGTACATAGAAATCTACAACGAAACAGTGAAAGACCTGCTGAATGACAAGAAGAATGTCAAGGTACATGAAACTCTGCAAGGTGTCAAAGTGGACTGCACAGAACAAGTTACCACATCGCCGGAAGAAGTGCTGAAATATTTAAAAGAGGTATGTAATATTCTAACATTGAATTATACCTCACACAACCCTCATGACAAAAGAAGATTGATTTCAACGATGTCTTGAATGTGACCAATAAGAATTGTATTACTTGTAATGGAAAGGTTACAAATCCCTACTACTATTAGGAAATACCTATTTCTAAAAAGATTCCTCACAGGATGTTTACTAACAATATATTTCCATTTGTAGGGTGAGGCGAACAGGCAGACAGGTGCAACTAATATGAATGAAGAAAGCAGTAGATCTCATTCAATATTTCAAATTGTAAGTACATGCTTAATTATTGTAAATTGTGAATTGTATTTTATTTCCCTGTTCAGTTTCCAAAAATATTTTTAATAATGGGAATTTTGCCTAATGGTTTCCAAAGACTATACAGCCTTTTAACTTTGGGCTTCGGCTTGACACTACTTTTTGGGACACCCTGTATAACAACCTACTCATAGCAACTATTATACAGTGTGAGTCACGTTAAAGTGTACATATGAAAATAGATGAAACTAGACCTATTTTTATCGACAAAAAAGAGGTCAAAATTTTTTTGAGATTTTTTTTTAATTTTTTATCGAATTTTTTTTCTTCCAATTACTTATTGTAAAGAAAACGTAATAACTTTTAAACTAAGCGGTATATCCTGATAAAATAAAAACAGTAATAATGCTAAATAACAGGCAATACTAAAAAAATACATAAAATACACAAAAAAGGCCAACAAATAATAAAAAATGATACTTTTTGAAAAAAATCTGCTTAAAAATTCGTATTTTTTTGGTTATTTGATAAATTTCTCCAAAAAATGCCCCTATAACCGGTGGTTTTTATTACATTGTATTATTCTCTATCGTATTACCTTCGTAAAACCAAAAATCGCATGTCTCTATCCCTATCACAACGTTTGCAATTATTGTTTGAACTATGCCTCTCCGGGCGCGCCATTCAACGCTTCGTTAACAACGAAACTGAAAATGGCTCTAGATTTGTAATTTTGATAAAGACAAGTTAGATTTCAAATAAAAACAAAAGATTTCGAAGTAAAATAAGCATTTTAGTTAAAATTAAAATTGTCTCTACCTGTAGCGGAGAATAATGTTGTGGCAGGTCTTTGTTCAAACGATCATAGCAAATGTTGTGATAGGGATTGAGACATGCGATTTTTGGTTTTACAAAGATAATACGATAGAGAATAATACAAAGTAATAAAAACCACCTGTAATAGGGACATTTTTTTGAGAAATTTATCAAATAACCAAAAAAACACGAATTTTTAAGCAGATTTTTTTCAAAAAGTCTCATTTTTTATTATTTGTTGGCATTTTCTGGGTAGTTTATGTATTTTATCAGTATCGCCTGTTATTTAGCATTATTACTGTTTTTATTTTATCAGGATATACCGCTTAGTTTAAAAGTTATTACGTTTTCTTTACAATAAGTAATTGGAAGAAAAAAAATTCGATAAAAAATAAAAAAAAAATCTCAAAAAAATTTTGACCTCTTTTTTGTCGATATAAATAGGTCTAGTTTCATCTATTTTCATATGTACACTTTAACGTGACTCACACTGTATTTATGTTTGTTTAGACCATAGAGTCCCGTGAACACATAGAGGGAGAAGCGGAGGTGGGATGCGTCAACGTGTCCCAGCTCAACCTGGTAGACCTGGCCGGCTCGGAGAGAGCAGGTCAAACTGGTGCCACCGGCATAAGGTTCAAAGAAGGCACCCACATCAATAAATCTCTATCCACACTTGCACTAGTCATAAAACAACTGTCGGAAGATCAGAACAAGTAAGCTGTCTTGAGATTTTCTTGCTATGCAAAGTAGTTATTTTATTGTAGCAGATATTTTCTTATTTGACTAATATGTAATTGTAGATGAACTGCAATCTTTAAATTCTAAATAGAATTTAAATCTGATGAAGTGGCTGGAGAGAATGCCATAAGGCAAAAGTTTGCCTTTTTGTACTGCAATTTTTTTTGTGTCCAATATTTTTTAAATAAATAAATATGTGCACTTTTCATTTTTAATCTCAGTAAGAATTCCAACAACTTCCAATCATTACATTGCATATTTTAGATAAGATTAGTCTTATCCTGAAACCTGTAGCTTATAATGATGAATACTATTTGATCTATTATTACAGGCACGTCAACTACCGCGACAGCAAATTGACGCGTATACTCCAGAATTCGTTAGGTGGAAATGCCAAAACAAGTATTGTTTGCGCCATCACGCCTGCAGCGGTTGAGGAAACCATCTCCACGCTCCAGTTAGTATCTTCACCTGCTATTTATAAGAGCTGGCTCACAGCACAAGCTAAGCTTACTAAACACCTTAGGCTGAGTTGCACCAACTACTAAACGTAACTAAAACAATAACCAGAGTTTTTTTTTATGGAGTTTCACACATTTTTGACGTTTGTTAAAGTAAAGTATGATAGTGCAAATCAGCCTTTGTTCAGTCCCAGACTACACAGACTTTGTCGACCGATGTCTGGTAAGAAAGTATGCACATTACACCAATTTGGTATTTGATTCCTAATCCAAATTAGAAGCTGACCAACCTATTGGCTGTTAAAAAGTCTTTAATCTGTTGGGACTTATATTTCATATGGGTTAACTAAACCAGTACCTCTAGCATGAACAAGTTTCGTCTTCGAATCGTTTGCGTACTCGACAAAATTCGATACTCAAACTTTGAATTAAACGATAACGTGACGACAATTTTGATTCTCAAAATAAGTTTCGTGCAACCATTTCTCATACTAAGTTCACTTTACGACACGTTCACAAGGGCGCTGTTGTAGTTTTCGTACTAAATCTTTTGATGGCGATTCGAGTACGCAAACGATTCGAACTCGAAAGTTTTTCGTGCTAACCGTACAGACCACTCAAGAAACTTAGCTTGCAGTGTATCATATTATATGTGTGTTTATAATATGTTGACTTACGATTTAATCAATTATTTTTCCAGGTTTGCAAATAGAGCCAAAGCAATTAAGAACAAACCAGAAGTAAACGCTGTTGCCACAGATGCGACTATGATACAGAGCTTGACGAAACAACTATCAAAACTACAGTCTCAGCTGGAATCCAAGAAGAACTTGGAAGTTATGCTCGAAAGCAAGAAAAATGTGGAGGCACGTATTGTGTTTAAATTAATTGTCTTGTAGCATGTTATGTAGTTGTTTTGTTATATGTGCTATTTTGCAATAAATATGTTTGGTCTGATATGCTTTTGAAGATAAGGGTCGCCACACACGGTCTTCTTCACGCCACAGCCACAAAACACTGGTGGCCGCCACACGAAAATGTATGTAAATAATATACCGTTGACAGCGTTTTGTGGCTGTGACGTGAAGCCAGAATGCGGCGACCCTTAGAATAGTGATGTATTTTTTATCTATGCTCAAGAAGAAAAAGTACCCATTTAACATCCCTATTCTATTTGTTTTACAGTTCAATTTGCAAAAGCAAATAGCGGCCTTACAACGGTTGATATTGAACGGGTTCGGGCAACGGAGCTCAATGGATATGATGGCAGGCAGTCGCCGAAAACTGGTCCCGCCGCGCAGAATCACCATATCCACTTTACATCCTATAGAGGAGAACCCTGTGCCCTCAGTGCCAAAGTTTCACACTCCACTTCTGAAGTACAAGTATGTATTATTGCTTTTTATGGCTTCGATATCTACTAGNTCTACTAGTTACTGAAATATATCAGGGATTAACTATTTGTGCTTGGTCTCGAATAAGAAATTAAACATATGAAATCTTATTCGAGTGTCCATAGTGCCGCCCCCGCGCGTTTTAAGGCCTATTCAAACCTGAGCGATATTCGCTGCCGCTGTGGGTAGAGGTACATACCGCGCGGGTTTCGCTCAGGTATTTAGTATCAAGTATCGCGGCTAGAGCAACCTGAGCGGTATTCGCTGCCGCTGTGGGTAGAGGTACATAGGTAGACGGTAGCGAATACCGCTTAGGTCTGAACAGTATTATTACCGCATACCCACTGGGTTTTCTCTGCCGCAGACGGTAGCGAATACCGCTTAGGTCTGAATAGGCCTTTATGTTTGACGCATCGCGAAAAACTAAAGGTATAGCCAAACCAACGCGATCAGCCGGCGTGCAGCGATGGCGATCAATGCATTTAAGTCTGGTCGCCATCGCTGCACGCCGGCTGATCGCGTGTGATCGCGTTGGTTTGGCCGAACCTTAAGAAAGTCAGCCTGACCAAGCAATTTTGGTTGGTTCATTGTGTGTATATTACTTGATAAACTATTTTTGTAGCCCCATGGTGATTCCCGGCGCTCCCACAACGGATTTTGTGCCGATCCAGAATGCTAGTAAAGGGAACAGTTTGTCTTGTTTGCCGGAAGAGAGTGAAAACAGGCTGATAACTCCGCCCCCATACAATAAGAAAGTCAACTTCAATGATGAAATCATTGAACTTGGTAAGTTGTTTAATGAAGAAGATGCTTACTGTTTATAGTATGGCCTAATCTCATAAAGAAATAGTTTCTTCTTTTTGTTGTTGATGGCAATGAACTTGTCTTTTTTCGCCAATGAGGGCACACTGTATCAGTAATGTAGTTTCATATTTAATAAATTTTCACGCCCAAACTGCTTTACCAATTTAGTCTTTCTTGCAAAAATAATAGAGTTAAAAATGGTGTATTTTGTTCGCGGGATGCGTGATTTAGACCACGTTAAGAAGCTAATATAAATAAACAAACATGTTCTGTTACAGATAGTGATGATGACAACAGCGCTCTTGACATCCAGACCTGTTCTCCTTATCACAAATGTTATGGTAAGATTTATTTCTTTTTTGGGTGTACAATACAAAATACTAGAATAAAAATTATAACGTCTTAATTATATCGTCTCACAGGTTCATCCAAAACTCCTCCGTGTGTTTTAAGAAAGAATGCCAAACAGGCTGAAAAGAATTTAAAAGATATCGTAGAGCTTACTGAGAGGGAGAAAATTTACACACCAAGTGTGGTAAGTAGTCTTAATTGGCCGGGTTCTCTTGTTGATTTATGTTCTTTTTCTATATTTATTTATTTATTATTTATGATGTTCCAGATTGAACTGATAGAAAAGTTAGAACAAAACAATACTGTGATAACTAGGTTACAAGATGAAGTTCAAATACTCAACATGAAAAGCAAAGAAAAAGATATGGAAATTGACTCATTAAAAGTTAAAGTAAGCAAATCGAATGACGAAATAAGGAATGTGGAGACTGCAAAGGTAAGATAGAAACGCAACTGGAACATGCAACAACTTTACCGAAACAATTAATAAACGATTATTTTGTTTTCAGGCTGAATTAGAAGCACTCTGTAAAGAATACACTACCAAACTAACTGACTGGGAAGTCAGCTTCGATACTCTAAAGTCTAAATCCAAACGCAGAGAAGATGAGTTATTATCTCTTCTAGATGAACAAAAAGTCTACAAAAAGCAAGATGACAATAGTAAGTTTTACAAATATTGCCTTTACATCAGATTTTTCAAAAGTTTTTCACACAGCATTTGATACAAAATAAGACGACAGTGATCAAGTTATTATTTTTATTTTATTTTCACATAAAATAACTACTTTATTTTTACTAGGTAAATTGTTGACTCGTAATCTTGAAAAAGAACTCAACTTCATGGATATGTCAAAAGATATCTCACTAGTCAACAGTGATAATGAAAGTAGTGTCACCAATTTAACTACAAATGACGACGAAACTACCTCCCAAGTTCAAGACCTTGTAAAGGACATGCAAAACCAAATACAATCCTCCAAGAACCAATCAGTTTTAGAGTTAGAGGCTGATCTTTTATCTCAAAAACAAAGGATTCTATCCCTAGAAAATACCACTCGGGAATCTCAAAAAAGTATTGAAGAATTAAAGGAACTTATTCACGCTTTAGAAAATGAAAAAGATTTACTAACAAATACTGTCGATACTCTTAATTCAACAATCAAAAGTCAGAAAGCTACAATAGAATCTGCTAATAACGACATAGAATCGTACAACAGCTTAATACAAGAACTACAAATTAAATTAACTAATAAAGATAAAATACTAGATATAAATATTACTGAAAATTATTTAGAAAAAATGATTGCCAATGAAGAAAAGTTTATTGCTAACAATGATAATATGAAGAATATTATTCATTCATTTAAAATAGCTTTAGTTTCCCGACATAAAGAGATTGAATCACTAAAATCAGCAGTTGCGAAGCATTCAACGTTAACGGAGAATGAAAGTAAATTGCAAGAACAATTGAAGCTAAAAGAAACTGAGATAGAAAAATTAAATTCAAACGCATTTTATTTACAAGATCAAATAGATAAAAATATAGCAACTATCGATAATCTTTTGAAAGAAAAGACTAACTTAACAGCTATTGAACAACAGCTTAATAGCAAATTATCTGATATAACTGAACAAAATAGCTTATTAGAAAAACAATACAATGAAAGAACAAAGTATGTGGATGAATTGAAAGCAAGTCATAACGAAATGTTAGCAACTTTGACTACAAAAGATTCAATTGAAAAGGAACTCCAACAAAAACATGAAGACTTAGACAAACAAATAGGAGAATTAAACTTAAAAGTGGTTGAATTAGAAAAAGAGATAAACAAAAAGATAATCTTATTGCCACTTTGAAAACATCTGATCTGCAGTCACAAGAATATCTTACTCACGCCAATTCAATAATGCCGGTTTTAGAAAATATTTTGAGAAAATTCTCTACCACTAGTTCTTTAGAATTATGTAGTGAAATGGATAATGTACCCGGAGTTTTCACTTCACTCAAAGGTCACTTAACTGCCTTAGACACCACCGTCACCGAATTTATGTCACAAAAAGAATTAGAATTAGGGTTAAACATTGAATCAAATAATAATCTTAAGACAACGAATATTACACTTGAAAAGGAAGTTAGAGAGCTGAAAGATAAAGTTGAAACTTTGGAAGAAGATAATCGGAATCTGAAACAACTACAAGAGGATTTGTCAAAACAAATAATCACTCAGACCAATGAACGTGATAAAATTAATGAGGAGCTAAAAAAGAAAAAAGAAGAAATTACTGAGTTAGAAACCAATTTGAATAGTTATGACGACAATACTGAGAGCTTACGCAAAGACATATTAGCCAAAGAACACATTATAGCATCTTTGACTGACAAAGTACAGTCCACCCAATCAGAATTAGATGTTTTGAAACGAGAAACAGATGAACAGTATAACGAATTTAGACAACAAATAGAACATCTCCGCAACACCATTGAATCTAAAGATGTGTCGTCAGATACTGCACTGCAAGAAAAAGATACTATGATTGTTGACCTTCGAGAGGCAATAAAGAAAGCAGAGAAATGTCTTGAAGAGAAATCCTCGGATCTAGAACGGCTTCATTCAAGGCTGAATGAAGATATTGATGAAAGAAATAATCAACTACAAACTATATTCGAACTTGCATCCATTGCTACAGCTTCTGTGAATATTGAATTTGAAAATAATAATCACAGCACATACGATAAAATTCTTCTGGTCCTTAATAAATTAGGAAATCATACAATACAGATACATGAAAATAACAAAAATGCCACTCACATATTAGAAACCAATGAAAACTTGAGAACACAGATGGAAAGGATTAAAGAAGAAAATAAACTATTAAATGACGATATGTTCAAAAGTAATGAAATTATCAGCTCTTTGAGGAAGGAATTGAATGAAAAAGCAAATGAAATCGAAAACATGGTAGCCAAGGCACAGGAGCTGAAAGATAATTTCACTGATCTTGATCTAATAATGAAAGAACAACTTAAAAGTTTGCAAGCTGATAAGGACCATCTAGAAGCAAGATGTTCGGAATTAGAGCTTAATTTAAATGTTAGAAAAAGTTCCATTGAAATACAAAACATCGATGATAATGAAGAGTTTAGTGCCAATCATCCAAGGAAATCATTGAGTACCACCACTCACACAATAGAAACAGTCGGTCCGCCAAGTCTCTTAACAATTTGTTGTAACAAAATTGTAGAGTACATACAACCCAACGAAGACTCAGTTTCTCCTTCCGATTCAAACACAAGCATTGAATATCAGCATAAGGAAACACAATTTGTTAGTTGTGAGTGTCCTACATTATTGCCAGAGTTAAAATCAGCGCAAATAGAAAATGTAAGACTGCAAAAGATGGTCGAGCAACTGGAAGCAGTAAATCGGCAACTTATATCAGAACATGAAGCAGTGCGTCGCGAAATACAGCTTCTAGCAGAACCAGCTTATGAACTGCAGAAGAAAATAGCCAGTCACAAAACTAATCTGTCGACCTTAACAGCTACGACTTATGCTGAAAACAAATCGCTCAGATCTCAAGTAAAAGTCCTGCAGCACCATCATAGCCGATTTCACAATGTCTGTCAAAAAGATTTACCAGTTGTAAAGAAACAACTTTTTGAATTGCTGACAATTCTGAAAGGTGACCCACACTTCGATAGGCTCAATGCCAGTTGCAAGAGATATTCATTACCAATTATTTTAGATAATAATGGTACTTTGCAAAATGCTAAAAATGAATCTACTTTAGATGGCGATCTTCTAATGTTAGACACCAACTTAACCCTGACGACTTCAGCCGATAACACGTTGATGGATCAGACATGCTTAGACATGACACAAGCTTATGCAAACCACGATTTTGGTTGCCAAACCGATGACTTGGAGCATTTGGACAGTACAAATCGATCTCAAGTCGAATCGTTGACAAAAGATAATATCGAAATTATGAAAAAGATGGAGGCTTTAGAAATGGTAAATAAAGATCTACAGAAACAAATAAATGATTATTCGTTGAAGAAAACTGGCGCAAAAGATGCTCACAGCAGTCCTATAAAGGCAAAAGATACATCCATCGACGAATGTTTATTTAAATGTGAGGAGTGTGAGAGCCTCAAAGAAAAACACCATTCATTAGAGGAGGAATTTAAATTACTTGCTCAAAAACTTCGCGATGTCGACGCGCAAAGATCGGATTTTGAAAATAAATACAAAAATCTTTCATTAGAAATTCCATCTACTGATGCGCTTGTTAAAAAATTAAACATCTTTGAGAAAGAGTTGAGCGGTAATATTAAAGAAATAACAAGGCTGAAAAACTTGGTAACCAGCAAAAATGAAGAGCTAAAACTTCTTCAACAAGAAAACGATGCTTTATCCAACCAGTTGATGGAAAATATTTCGGAAACAGATGATTTAAATAAAGAGCTAGATAACATTAAAGACGAAAATGCAAAGTTGGTTGAGAAATGTAAAGATTTAGAAAAAATACATAATGAACCTAAGACAGATGATAACGAAAAATTAGATTGTTCACAGTGTCAAATAAAAGATGACGTTATAAGTACGTTAAAAAAGTTTGAGATACATTCAAAATTGAATAGGAGTCTCAGTGACTCGGATACTTCATCTAGGTACAATAAGATTTGCACCCTTCAACATGAGTTACACGCAGGAAGAGAAGATTGCAAAGAACTAACTGAAGAAGTCGCCACCATAAAGAATCACTTAGAACGCAGTAATTTAACTGTAGAACAAAATATGGATTTAGATGAAAGCATGGGTGAATCAAATATTTTCACAATTACCAAACATTTCGATACAGTTGAGACTCAATTAAATAGAATTACGATGCCGAACGTTCCGTCAGAACGACAGCCGGATATCTATTCTACTGAAAAGTTAGACTGTATAACTTTTTATGTTGAAAAAACTGGAGCTGATAAAGAAAACCTAGATGGCAACGTAAAGATCATAGATGTCATGAAATTATTCTACAACGACTTTGTTTTAAAACACAATAACGAAGTTGAAAACTTAGTAAATAAAATAAAATGCTTTGAAGAATCCAAAAAACAATTAGAGGGCCACGTGAACAAGCTGTCCACTGAATATTCTAAGCTAACGACTAAGTTAGAGGAGAAAGAAAATAACATTAAAACAGTCACCAATTCTTTGTCACAGATTAGACAAAATATAACTTTGATACAAGAAGAAATAATGAACCTTAGTCATTCCAATAATAATACTAAAGCAATTGCCATGTTCAAAGAAAAGTTATTAAATATCATTGATAAAGAATTTGAGTTATCGGCTGAAGGCGTTTTTGACATGGTTATGGATAGTCTAGTTAGTAAACATGAAAATGCTTTAACAAGTATTACGAATCAATACTCTAAATTGCAAGAACACATGGAAAGTGTAACTGAAGAACTAAATTCCGTTAAGAACAATTTACTAGAGATGAAGAGTCAGCTAACTGAAAGGGAAAATCAATATAATTTACTGAAGGCACAGAAGGAAAAGATTCATGAAATAAGCAATGCAGTAACATTAGACCTAGTACGAAAGGAGCAAGAACTTTGCCAGACTATAGTGAGTGGCTGCAAAAAACTAGTTGAACACAACGTCCTCTGCTCCAGTGACTTCGACAATACCTTACCGATTCATCAAAATATAAATACGCTATTCGATCGCTTATTGACAGAATTAAAAAATCAAACTGATACTGAAAAAGAAAAACTCACCTTAGAAATTAAGACATCTAAAGCAGAAATAGAAGAACAGCAAAAGGATCTACAAACTTTGAAGCTTGAAAACGACAAATTAAAAGAAGAATTCCAATTGGCTCTATCTAATGTAAATGATAAAGATAATAAATTGGAGGTTCAAACATCAGTCATTGAAGAGCTAAATAAAAGGTACCAAAGTGTAGTAGAAGAAAACAGCTCTCATCTAAACACAATTAATGTGATAAGTCAAGAAATCAAAACATTAAAAGAAACATTACTTGAAAAAGAAACTGCATTGCAAAATGCTATGAGCAATACAAGCGAAAAATCTGAAAATGAGTTGACCGAACTTTATAATTCACTGGCACTTTACAAACAAGAGATTGACCATTTGAAGTCAGTCAACGAAATGATTTTAAAAGAAAAGGAGCTGTCAGCGTTAGAATTGGAGAAATCTGGAGAACTTTTGAAATCAAACAGATTGGAGCTGGATAAAATGACATCAGACCTACTAGTGTTGCGTGAATCTGTAAAAGATAATGTAACCGTCATCGACAATTTGAAGCAGGAAGCGAAATCATTGTTGCAACAAAATATACAACTGAAGGAACAATTCGAAGCGAAATGTCAGGATTGTTCCAGGTTGGAAATGAATATCAAGACTCACGAAAAGACGGCTGAAATACAGAGCAAAATGATCATTAGGTAAGAATTACTTTCTTTTTGATAAATATTTAATTTCGTTGATGTGGTAACATTTATTACATGAGTCGACAAAACTATTTTTGCATGTTTTATAAGTTTACACGCGCATTATCTTTCAGACTTCAAAAACAAAAAGAAGATGTAGACAAAGCTCTCATAGAAAAGAACAAACATTTGGAAGAACTCACCCAAAAATGTTCAGATTTAACGAAAGACTGTGAAGTTATGAAAAATAATATTAAAACATCTAGAGAAGAATTGGATACAATGAAGAGCGCAAAAGAAGCTTTGGAGGTTTGTTATATAAACTTTAATACATATTTGTTATATCGCGCAATGCCTTTTAAATGTAATTTTTTAGAGGCTTTGTTTCAAATGTTAGGAACTGGAGTCAAGACTGCATATTCTTAAATTCAAGAAAAACATGCTAAGATCATAAGCCAGACTCCCAATGTCAGAAACATTTAAAAAAGTTACTTACTCACTCTTAAATAGCGCCGCCCTGGTGGCAAACATGGGAATTTAAGTTTCATTACAGTACGACACTGGCCACAGGACGACTGGCAGTCAGTCATCTCTTTAATAAATAAAAAGTTGTTCAAAAATCTTTCAAGCAATTTCCTGTAGTTAGAACAAATCTTACAATATCATTGACGTGATAATCTAATATTCAACAGTCTATTTTACCAAAACCATAATCTATTTTATTATTTACTGTCTATTAAAATGTTAATTTAATATGTGTACAGATGCGACTTTCGGAGATGGAAATGGATTTGGAGAATGGTCACAAGCCCCGCCTCTCGATGGAAGCGACTGCCGACACTGTGCGCAGGCGCCGCCAAAGCATTCACGATTCTAAGCGAATGTTCTCTGAAAAGGATCACGGAGGTAAGAAAGTTAAAAATATTTTTGCGAGAAGTAACTTTCCTTTGTTTTTGAGCTTTGCGCATTTAACAATGTAAAGTATGTATTGTAATAAGACAGCATGTTTGAAAATATGCAATAAAAATACTTCAGTCACTTAAAACACTCACAACTGACCTTTACAGTCCAGTACTTTCAGAGCCTATTCAATACAAACAAACAATAAAATCTTTCTTCTTTTTAACCGACTTCAAAAAAGGAGAAGGTTATTCATATTAGTATTTATACGCCAATATATTATATTCCATATTTCTATGTTGTTTCAGATCATAACAAAATGGATGCTGTCTTTGAATCCCGATCAAAACCAGCAGACCTCTTCATGGACGTAGATGATGACGACAGTTCCAATGGAAGCACGCCCCGTAGAAACAGCAAAGGGTAAGAAAATTCACACTGCCATTACTTTAGAAGACAGATTTTCGACCTTACTGACTTGTTTTTAGATTGCAAGATAAAAATATGAACAAATATATGTTAAATAGATGCAATTCATGAGGAAACCCATGCAGCGAATCGACAGATGTCACTCCATATGCATGTATTTGACGTCAAAAGATCTAAATTTAGATGAAACGCAATTTTATTCCTCTTGAAACGTGCCAATTTAAAACTCTTGTATTTTATGTATCCTTACTTATATGTGGTATTATAATAAAATGTTTACTTGTTCCAGAAGAGACAGCTTATCCAAACATGATCAGGTATGTGTTTAAGTTGGTACAATATTTAGTCTTTCTATTGCATTATGTTTTATCTCGCCTCATGTTCTGGGCCACATAGTAAAAGAAAACAAAAACTGAACGGTTTAAATAATTTATTTATTTCAAAGGACAAAAATTACCTAATACTTATATTATTTTAAAATCTGTTACTTCTTTGTTTAAATTATAACCCAAAGGATATTTTGACCTACTTGTTAAAAATTGATTTTTCACATCACCGTTTGAATTCCAAAGAGTTTGCTGAAGTCTAAGAGTAGGCGCACACCGTTGATTTTTAGTTGGCCGATAGTTGTGCCCGATTTCAAATTGTATGAAGAATCGGACAAATCGAATCGGCGTAGTGTGCGCACTCCCATACATGCCCACACTGATCAACTGCCCGACTAAACTATCGGTCGACGAAAAATCAACGGTGTGCGCCTACTCTAACCGCGAATAGATCGAATAAATGCGTATATTTTGTCAGAGCGAAGAACCTGTGTCGCGACCTAGCAGTGTGGCCGAAACGCGTCGCAGGCGGCAGAGCATCCACGATCTACACCGGAGCGTGCGACAAACACCTTCACCGCACGGTAAGTTACATATTTATATTTTTCTTAAATTAATGAGGGCTATCGTTTTTATACTTAACAGTTGGCACCCCTGGCGATTGACAGGACCTTACTCTACAGTGGCGCCATCTTGATGAGTGCAAATGCGATAGTCCTCCTACCACTTTCGCGCTCACCAGTTGGTGCCACTGTCTTCGCTACTAGCAAGTGACAGGACCTTACTCTACAGTGGCGCTAACTGGTGAGCGCTAAAACGATAGCCCTCATTGTGCGTTCATTGTTTTGTAATAATTTCACAATAAAAAAAATATTACTTTCAGAACGGTACACAAGCAGATTTGCTGAAATAAACAATATGAAAACTACCGATGACGAGAACAATTATGTGCCCAGGTACGAATTCAATTCATCTTCTCCCCATCAGCTTTTTCGTACCTTTCTTGAGACGCTATTTTTTAATAAATAAGCCGTAACAAACGTCGGAATAAAAATCATTAAGGCTGAGTTCACCACCAAACTTTGACAGTACATTAACAATAACCGGTGCTTTTTGTATGGAGTTTGACAGATTTTTGACGTTTGTCACAGTTAAAGTAAGATGGTGCAACCCAGCCTAAATGATTTTTGTGTAAAGACTTGGTTTATGCTTTTTAATTTCGTTCTATTAACCTGAGTTAATAATAATCAATCGTGCTATTTCTTTAGCAATGAAGTATCAGAACTACGCGAGCGTTTGACCTCGTGCCAACAAGAGTTAGAAGATTTGAGGGAACAGTATCGCGAGTTGGACGAAGAGTGCGAGACGTGCGCTCAGTATTTGCGGGAAAGAGACGACCAGTGCGCGCGGCTGAAGAAAGAGAAGGCTGCATTGGAGGTGGGTGTGGATTAATTTGAACTTGCAAAATTTATCGGCAATGTTGCTCAGTAACACTGCTTTAAAGGCAACAATCTATTAAAACATTGCACTAAAGCCTTGTTCGCACTAGTCGAGTGGCGAGTAATTTAAGTCAAAGTCAAAATTTCTTTATTTTTATAGACTATTATAATATAGTGCTTACAAATCGTCAAATATTTTGCTCTTTAGTAACTAAACTTGTCCGAACACCAAAAATTTTGTCGATTACCTACTAACTAAATCGTTTAGTGGTCGAGCCAATCCATGTTGTTCCATTTTGACAGGCGAGTAGCACCCCCACCACGCGGCAATACTCACTCGCTCCCCGATTAAACGAGTCCGAACCGGTTTAGTCGAGTTCGTTAAAAATTGTGCCTCTTTATGTGGTTAAATGCATTTTGTGTTGACGACTTACGAACGAAGAATAGCCACACTGTTGTTCACCGCAATCGTTGATATGTTACAGGGACTGGTTTCGGAGCTGAAAGAAAAACTACAGTCTATAAATCCAAACCGAAGTCAACAAGAGCCGAAAACCACGTTCTGTCACGCTGCTGTTAACACTGACGAAGGTATTTATTAAAGACACAAATACTTTATTTTTATTAATGTGTGAACATTAAACAAGATTTGCGAATTTGATCCTTACTTCCACCACACTTGTATTAAAATTACTTAACCATTTCAGACTGGTCAAACCTTCACTCCGTGGTGGTAGATCGAATGTCATTCGACGCGGAGGTGGACAAAAATAAGCGCTTGACCAAGACCATAGAAGATCTGCGATTCAAGAAGCAAGACCTGAAACTTACGATCGCAAAGATGCAGAAGGCGTTGGAAAAGCATGCCAATAAAGACCATAGGTAATAATTTCATCTGAATTTAGGCAATATTAAATCTAGGTGAATTTACAAACAGGGTGTAAAAATTCTCAAATTTCTAGCCAATCAGTTCTCTCAAAAATAGGATACTGTATAATGTATTTTTACACAGTATTATTTTCATATTATTTTTCCTGAATGACAGACTTGATTCTGAATTAATATACATTCTATTTTTACAGCAGTTTTTTTCTAGTTTGAGTGACGTCAATTTTTGTTATCACTTTATGTATGTTTTTTTTAAATTTTTAGTAAAGAGTTAGAACACACTAAAGCAGAATTGAAAGCGTGCAAGCAAGAACTGAAGGAGCTGAAAGAGAGGTACAAAGAACTCGATGAGGAGTGCGAGACGTGCTCCCAGTACCTGCGAGAGCGAGACGAACAGTGCCGCAAACTCAAGGAGGCGAAGGCCGCTTTAGAGGTACAGTAAAAAAACTCATAAAAATTCATAAAACTAATTTATTTTTGCAAATAGGATTTTAAAAAGCACTTTTACACGTCCCAGTATTAACCATACCACTGCTTCGGGACAGTAAATGGGCCAGTGCTGATTAGAAGCAGCGCAAGAAACTCAGTCAGTGTTATCAGCCTCCTTTTCAAGGGTTTACAGTCTTTAAAATATACAAGTATTTATAGACAGAGGCTAACAATTAGGAATGTTATACAGTGTGAGTCACGTTAAAGTGTACATATGAAAATAGATGAAACTAGACCTATTTTTATCGACAAAAAAGAGGTCAAAATTTTTTTGAGATTTTTTTATAATTTTTTATAGAATTTTTTTTCTTCCAATTACTTATTGTAAAGAAAACGTAATAACTTTTAAACTAAGCGGTATATCCTGATAAAATAAAAACAGTAATTATGCTAAATAACAGGCGATACTAAAAAAATACATAAAATATACCTTGATTTTTTAGAATCCAGCAGAGATGTAAACAAACACTTTCATACACAATTACACCATAATCACTTACGTGTTCATAATATCATACACATTATTTAACAAGCCCATGAAACCAACTTTATTTTCACGTTTATACAAGTTTGAAATCAATCTTTGAAACAAATTATTTTAGCAAAATACGTGGACGATGAAAATTTGTGACATTGTCAAATTGACTTGACGTTTAAAATCATGTGTTATCTCCATATTGTCTATGACTTGTCTCTGACACATCAGTGCCNAATGAAAATGTGTGAACATTAAACAAGATTTGCGAATTTGATCCTTATTTCCACCACACTTGTATTAAAATCACTTAACCATTTCAGACTGGTCAAATCTTCACTCGGTGGTGGTAGATCGAATGTCATTCGACGCGGAGGTGGACAAAAATAAGCGCTTGACCAAGACCATAGAAGATTTGCGATTCAAGAAGCAAGACCTGAAACTTACGATCGCGAAGATGCAGAAGGCGTTGGAAAAGCATGCCAATAAAGACCATAGGTAATATTTTTATATGAATGCAATACTCAGTCTAGGTAATGATCAATAATAATCTTTTGTAACACTATGAAAGCAATAAACTATTGAGTATAGGTGAATTTACGCCCTATTAGCGTACAAAAATTTGTAGCCAATCAATTCACTCAAAAATTAGACTCAGATACAATTTACACTATTTTTTTATATATTTTTCCTGAATGACAGACTTGATTCTGGATTAATATTTTTACAGCAGTTTTTTTTTTTCTATTTGAGTGACGTCAATTTTTGTTATCACTTTATGTATGTTTTTTTTTAATTTTTAGTAAAGAGTTAGAACACACTAAAGCAGAATTGAAAGCGTGCAAGCAAGAACTGAAGGAGCTGAAAGAGAGGTACAAAGAACTCGATGAAGAGTGCGAGACGTGCTCCCAGTACCTGCGAGAGCGAGACGAACAGTGCCGCAAGCTCAAAGAAGCGAAGGCCGCTTTAGAGGTACAGTAATTTACTAACGTACTATTGAAGAAGGCAAACTTAACATCATTATATGCGTGATAATATTTTCTTTACAGTTTTTACTCTTATACGCGCGACAGTGAAATTGTTAACTTGTACAATTGTCAATTTTAATTATATTGTATTTGCTGTGTTATAATAATTAATTCAAGTAGCTGATCCGATTATTATTATTGACCAAATATGAATGGTCCCAAACAGAAATACATTTATTACTTTACTGAATAAAAAATAGGGTACTTGACGACCGTTATAACTGACATACTTTTTATGAGCTGTCATAACGTGACTCCCGTAAATTGTCTTAAAATTATTGGTGTTAACTATTCTGGAGGCGTTGCAGTGGCGAAACTTTAATGGCAGGGCTGGCAAATTGCCATGGGCCCCGACCCGAGTGGGCCCCAAGTCTGGGCCCAAGGGCTCGGAAAAAAGATTTTTTTTACAAAATAAGTCTGTTTCAGTATCATGGCATGCCAGAGGTCAGGCCACACCTCAATGAATTTGCCACGGGCCTCGGATGGTATAGTTACGCCACTGAGGCGTTGCTAGACAATGTATTTAGGGGCTTATTAATTACGTGAGACTTTTAGGGGGGTAGGGGGTCCAGAAAAACCTTACTTAATCGGACGTGGGGGAGGGGGGGTGTCGAGAAATATCACGTAATTTTTTTCCACAACAAACAGAGTAAATCCTCCGTCTGCATTTGTGAACACAGGCCCAGTTTTTAGATCCGCAATTAACTACCAATGCTTAAATATTAACAAAATGTAAACTAATAATTAAAAATTGTACTAAAAGTAAAAAAACTGGGCCTAAGTTATTTTGTTTTGTCATTTCACTTAATTTTTTTACGCAGGTTGTTTTTTTTTTATAAAATCTAATACCTATTTTCGAAGCATGGATTATCTTATTTACATTGCAAATACGCATTTTGGAAAATCTCACGTGAGATCAGGGGGTGGGGGAGGAGGTCAGGCAAAATCTNTTAGACTGTACACAAAAAATGCCATCAAATAATAAAAAATGACACTTTTTGAAAAAAATCTGCTTTTAAATTCTTGTTTTTTTTGGTTATTTGATAAATTTCTCCAAAAAATGCCCCTATAACAGGTGGTTTTTATTACTTTGTAATATTCTCTATCGTATTACCTTTGTAAAACCAAAAATCTCATGTCTCTATCTCTATCAAAACATTTGCTATCATCGTTTGAACAAAGGTCTGCCACAACATTATTCTCCGCTACAGGTAGAGACAATTTTAATTTTAACCAAAATGATTATTTTACTTCGAAATCTTTTGTTTTTAATTGAAATCTAACTTGTCTTTATCAAAATTACAAATGTAGAGCCATTTTCAGTTTCGTTGTTAACGAAGCGTTGAATGGCGCGCCCGGAGAGGCTTAGTTCAAACGATCATTGCAAACGTTGTGATAGGGATAGACCCATGCGATTTCTGGTTTTACGAAGGTAATACGATAGAGAATAATACAAAGTAATAAAAACCACCGGTTATAGGGACATTTTTTGGAGAAATTTATCAAATAACCAAAAAAACACGAATTTAAAAGCAGATTTTTTTCAAAAAGTGTCATTTTTTATTATTTGATGGCATTTTTTGTGTATTTTATGTATTTTTTTAGTATCGCCTGTTATTTAGCATTATTACCGTTTTTATTTTATCAGGATATACCGCTTAGTTTTAAAGTTATTACGTTTTCTTTACAATAAGTAATTGGAAGAAAAAAAATTGTATAAAAAATTTAAAAAAAATCTCAAAAAATTTTTGACCTCTTTTTTGTCGATAAAAATACGTTTAGTTTCATCTATTTTCATATGTGCACTTTAACGTGACTCACACTGTATTTTTAAGAAGGAAAACTAACATTGTACAGTGAGCCACAATTCCAGCTACCCGTTTTATATTCATACTAGCTTTCCGCCCGCGGCTTCGCCCGCGTGGAATTTTGTCTGTCACAGAAAAACTTTATCGCGCGCATCCCTGTTTCAAAAACCGGGATAAAAACTATCCTATGTCCTTTCCCGGGACTCAAACTATCTCTATGCCAAATTTCATCAAAATCGGTTCAGTGGTTTAGGCGTGAAAGCGAGACAGACAGACAGAGTTACTTTCGCATTTATAATACTAGTATAGATATTATTAGATATGCGATAGAACGAGAAATGGGTAAGATGTCCGCATACGGACGAAAGCACATCAAGCATCGCAGTGGTATCTTTTCTCTGTATAATATGGATTATTTTGTAACATTGTTAACCTTTCTAATTTGGTGTCATGACATGATCATCTCATGATTCGAGTTCCTGATCAAAAGTGTATTCCCGCTGTCCCCCACCGTTGGACATGAAAAAAGTTACGACATCCACCAGTAATAGACAACGCCATTGATCTTCCCGTTAAACCCTACTAGTGGGCATTAAGGAATAATGAGTTCTTCAGTAGTTAATGATAATATCGAAACCAAAAGTTTTGTTACTGGTATCAGGCCTGTTCATCTCCGCGAGTTTACATCGAAAACAAAACACGCACGATGGCCCACCTACAGGATACTATTCGACAAGGCCTCACATACGAGCGAACATTGACTCACGCACGCGTATTCTTGTGTATGATGGAAGATAATAAAGAAAATGGTGTACTAAATACTGTGCAGTATTTAACTGCACATAAAAACACACAATTTACTTTTTTAAGTTGCCTCAAGACACTGAGAGGTAAATACATAAGTAGTTAATATTATTCATGATAATTCATGCTAAATCATGTATTTCCTCCGCCATTTTCCGCAGTTTGGCACCTCACGTCACATCATTTTACCGAAGTCAGCCCTACCAACAAAATGGTGCTTGACTCTTGAGACAAGCTAAATTACACCATATTGTTAATGACATTGAGCATACATTTTTTTAAATACCTTCGCGAAGTAAAACTTCTGTACGTAGTACTTATTATTATTCTGTGCTGGTATCAACTATTCAATTCAATAAAATCGTAGCTTCCTAGACAGTCTATTTGTATGCGGTACTTATCCGTTTCAGGCCAAGTTGGCGGAGTACACGGAGGAGTCGGGCAACATCTCTCTCCTGCGCAAGAAACGTCACAGTGCGCACGACCAGCGCCGCCCCGCGGCGAGTCTTGCGGACGCCGACACGCAGATCGCTGACGGTAAATATGTAATGTGTAATGTAACACGAATTCTACGTGTGGACGGTACTACGCGCATTACATGTAAATTGCTGTCCATACTATACTTACGAGCAAAAGTATGGAATCATCCCCTTGTGTTTTGTTCCGAGCCATCATAAGAACTGAATGCCTATGAATGTACCTATGGTATTAATTTAAAGTATATAATATTACCTTTAAAATGGTACCATTTTTATTTATCTTCATAACATATAGGGTGATACCATAGTTTACCATACTTTTGCTCGCGAGTGTATTTCTATTACATTACACAATACACTCCATTACGCGTTACACTCGTCTGTACCCGACCTTAGAATATAGGTTCGATAGTCAGATAGGAAAAATTAAACTTCACAGTGTGATTCGTTCTTAAGTTCTTCTTGAACAAGTGATTCTGATTGGAGCATCTTGTCGTCGTAATAGGTGCTATTTTGAAACAAAAATGTATAGTCTGATGTGCTATTAACTGTTTTAATGATATGTGTGTGTCTCATGTCATCAGTGGTTACTCTAATATTTTAATTAAGTATTAGTAAATAGTAATCTAATTAATATGGTTTCAGATTTCCTAAACAATCAAGTTGAGCGAGATGATAGTTCAAGGCAGACAAATGACGACAAGGCTAAAGAACTGAAGCATCTGAAAATGGTAAGTATTTGCTAAATCCCAAAAGTAAGGAGTATGTACCAAACATTTTTTATGGAATTCCGCTAATGACGTCGGCGCTACTTTTACGTCCTTTAGTTTAGTAGCGTGAACTTCAAGCTCGAACTAGCCTAAAATCTTCACCCGTATGTGTAGTATTACAGAACATATTTATTTAGAAGATAAGATGTTTTATCCTGTTTCAAACACTTGCCACCAATTATTTTCACGATGTAGGCAGCGATCTCTATTTTTGCCTTTATACTGACCTATCTATTGATTGCAGGCGGTGGAACGACTGTCGCAGCAGAAGGCAGCCTTGGAGCAGCAACTGGCTACCGCCGCCGCCTCTGCTCCCGTCTATGTTGCTACGGGCAGCGCTATTGTGCAGGTGAGATATCAATAACTTAGATTTTCATTTATAGTGTTTTAGAAATGGACATTGGAGTGCAATTTTTATGGTTTTTTAGACTCGTTTGTCATTAATAAAAATCCACTTATATATTTTCAGACTCAGCAGTTATCTGACGTCATGAAAGAAAACCAGAAACTGAAGAAGATTAATACAAAATTGATTGACATCTGCAAGAAGAGAGGCAAGAAAACTGACTTCGTAAATGAAGACTAATACGAATATTGCGGCAGTAGCAGCCNTAGCAGCCATTGATTGATACCTCCTTAATGTAGACTTGACAAAATACGTATTGGTCATAAATGATTAGAATCACTTCAACAGCTGGATTTGTTGATTAAATTATTGTGATTTTAAAAATTATTCAAATTGATTGATGATCATGACACGAATGTTAGACTGAATGGAACGACATTCCACAAGCATTTTACAACGATATTATTATTTAGATATTAGAAGAATGTTTGGCCGGTTGTGAGAATCTGTGCCATTGCATACGCATGTGTGTGATTTGCCAATAAATTGTTATGCCCCGTGAATAAGGTACAATAATATAGTATTATTAGATTAGACTGTACTTAATCTTCTGTGGTGCCTAAAACTTAATCTAATCTATATTTTTATAGCAATGTAAAATTTTAGTATTTATATTTTATGCCCTTGTATATAAATTATTATATTTATCCAGTAATAAATACAAATTAATAATATTCATAAATATTGCACAATATAATTGTCACATAATGTTGCTTTGTTTAAAGTAGTACTAGATATGTGATTGCATAAAATAACCTGTTGACAAATGCACAAAACTAATTTTAATACTAAATCAGCACCGAAGATTCTAATTAATTGTATTTCTCTAAAAAAAACTTAAATATGATACGTATACTAATAAATGATGTGATTTGATGTCGTTGTTTCAATAAAAACAATATATTTAGAGCACAACATTTAATGATACCTCGCATAGATATACACATAATTCTTAAAAACTAAAAAACAAAGCTCCTTTGAGAAGAATTTTAAAATCGGAAATGTGTAATCATAACTATCACATATTTTACTTACAAATACATAAAATAACAAAGTGAAAAGGAGGCTAAAATTAATTCACATTGATTCATCAACATAATTGAGATTCAAAATGAACAACAAAAGTAAATTATCAGTAGGTACCCTAACCTGACTAAGTATCCCTGTAGGGTAGTGAGAGAAATAGGAGGCGGATATCAAATTGGTACTTCATTAGCTTACAGCTACAAGTATCAAATACGAGGCTTACATGATAGTAACACAGATTAAAACCCACACGAATAAATAAATGCATTATGATTAGTATTAAATACTGTTGGCACTCGATTTGACAAAGGAACTAACTCTAAAATCTCACTCTTTGGTTTCCTGGCTTGCAGTGGCCACCGCACCATCACCGTTGGCCACATAAGCACCACCATTAGCCACAGCACTGTGACCGTTGGCTACAGCACCTCCGTTTAACCCAGAACAGTGTCCGTTGGTCACGTTACTGTCTCCATTAATTTTTGGTCCCCCATTGATTTCACTGTCGGATTTTTTCATAAGCAGCTCAATTCTAGATGGCAACTGTTCCAGTATCTCTTCAGTGTCCTCAGTTTCAGCCGTGCTTTTTATATTCTCTCTTTTTTCGGCGATGTGGTCAGCGAGCAAGTTCTGGCCCACGACTTTGGCCATACTAGCTGCGAGGTTGAGACTGCCCTCGTCATTCATTTTCCCGAGCATTGCTGACGCTTGCGCTATTTCTCCGAGAGCTACGTAGCTGTAAAAATGAGATATTCGTTTAAGAACCAGTCTGAAGCTTTTGCTTAAACATACAAAGTAAATCGACATTAATGTAATAATAACGCTGTTGGAGCGACTTATAGGCAGTCAATTTTCATTGAAGGTAGCAGAAACAAATTTGTAAATGAAGTTATTGGTATATTTTTACAGCATTGGAAACAAATTAAAACCAAATGAGTATTTGGATGTAAAGCCCGGTCTGCGAGCACGTAGAATTTTGTCCAATGACCCCAAGCTACCCATCCTTATCCCTCGCGTGTAAAATTCTACGTGCTCGCAGACCAGACTATAATAGATTGAAAGCGTACCATATAGCAGCTCGAATGTAGAGTCCGTCATGCAAGTTGTCGCGTGCCCATTTCCAAAGCGTCTCCTGAGCAATACTGTCCATGTACCTGGAACGATGATCAAAGATTGGTTACGGTCAGCGTATTATGTCATAGCTTTACGTGCTAGGGCTGTACCTATAACATGAGACCGACGCATTCTCAAGCAGGGCTACTCCTAAACGTCATATACGTAGTTTCAGGTGTATTTGTCACTGTCGCTCATGCTGGCTCTTGCTTTGTGTGAGAGGAATGGAAACATTCGAACTTCAGAGTACGTTTTTGGGAGTCGCCCCGCTGGTTTCTTATTCAATCAGAAGGCTCAAGGAACCAGCCATTGAGCGCACTCGGCAGTTTTGCAGAACTTCGTCTCGCCTCGACATTACGACTAGATACTGGTCGAAGATAATCCTAAGTCGCGTGTTTCCACTCTTGAACAATCTGGCAAGTAACTCAGTAGCAGTAAGTTGACTTGGGCGCACTTGCCGACAGTGGGGTGGGGATGTAGAAACTTGTCGAGTTCTTATTAAGTTCACGTTGACTTGGCTTGGCCAATTTCCCGCATAGTGTCCGCACCATTTAGGGAAGTAAAAGGTGGTGTATGGTCCCATTTGTCCCTTACCTGATCCGGCACAAGATATACGCTTCCTGGAAGAGCCGCGCGTCCACTAACGTCTGCACCGCGGCCTTCACGTCGTGCGCGCCCAGCTGAGTCGCCGTCTTGCGGAACACGTACCCGCCGTAGTTCTTATTCTCTGAGAAATAAGACACACTTATGTACAGTCGGCGTCAAATAGTGCGTGACACAGAGGCCAAAAAGTAGTACAATTGACATGATAAAGTTGGCACAACCTTATTCCATTGTAACAAAGACGTGTTGCGAACTTATTGGATACCACACACAAACAGAGAAACATCTGTCACAACCTGTAGCGGCGCTCACTCAATGTAATTTGACAACTATTTGTAGCGACGATTTGCGCAGCGCGCCAATTTGTATGGTAAATATAAATTACCTGCTAGTGTAAATGGATCATAGTACAAAAATGAAACATACCTGAAAGCTTATGTTCCTCTCCTTTTGCTACCAATCTATCAATCTGTGCCAAATATAACTGGGTCGCGTCCTTCCAATACCTATAACAATATATTTTTCATTATTTTTACAAGCTGTTGCTTTGAATACATATGGCATTCATGACAATAATTAATTCTACATAGAACGAAAATTAAATGTATATAAAAAAAAGTGGTGCAAGTAAAACTACACATGGTGAATTTTTCTAAAGTAATTTGGATAAATTCATAACAAAACAAAATAGCAAAAAATATGGAAAATAAGTTGCAGGGCTGCCAGTTAAAATACTGACAATTGAAAAATTCTGCTGAATAAGGGCTAGGTCACTGTCACTTGCTAGTGGCGAAGACAGTGGCGCCAACTTGTGAGCGCTGAAGCGGTAGGACTATCACATTTGCACTCACCAGGATGACACCACCGTAGATTCACAGTGGTGCCAAGCCAACTATTAAGTCTTAACACGATAGTCCTTAAAGTGCTATTCATAAACCGTGAACTTACTTGAGCGACACACAAGGCGCTAAACTTAGCAGGTACGGGCAAAGTATGTCTCGCTGACTGGCGAATTGCATCATATCATCGATGTGTCCGCGGAATACGGCCAGCATAATCCAGCTCTCAAAGTGGTTCGTTTTCAGGTGGCATTCCACTGAAATAAAACAGATGTCGATTCAAACTTAACGCTGTGAAATCTTGTGCTGTTTTGATAGCTTAGAACAATAATAAACAGTACAGTACAAACAGCAGCACATTATCCAACTCCCTGCCAGTTCAAAAACGAAACTTGAATTGATTTTGAACCTTATACGGACACCAAAAGGAATTAAAATATTTTTCACACTGGCAATAAAATTTGCTTGGCATTTTCTTTTGAGAAATATTCTGTGGTCGCGCACTATCACGCGACAAAAGCGACACACATTTTTTTTCATTAATTTTATCCACATTTTAACTGCTAAACTTACTTTGTTCGTCCAGCAAATCATTGACATCCTTGACCGTTCCGAATATTTTAAGCATTTCCATATCGTTCTGCGCCTCATCTTCCGGGTTTAAATCAACTTCGGCGTCTGGTATTTTCTCCAAATATTCTTTGAAGAGGGCTTTCGCTATGTTCAACTCGCATTCTGGTGTCAATGTTTTGTTCAGGATGGGTAGCAAGAACCTTTTGGGCCCTTTCGGGACGTTCGTGCGGTTAGTTAGCCGCGTTGCCACTTGTGTCGTAGTGGATTCTTCCTCCTCAGGCAAGGCAACCTTGAGTTTTTCTTTCTTATTTTTGCTACTTTTATTGTTGATCTTTTTGGGTATCAATTCGAGGTTATGACCTGAAATAGTTTTGTTTTTATAGCTTACAAATTTTAGATTAAAAATATTTTCAGAATTTAGAATTACGAAAGAATAATATTCGCAATCATTTATTTCATTACTAACTGACCTGAAAGTTACAAGGCCTGATTGTTTAGGTTAGAAGCTGCCTACAAACCGAAATTAGTATTTGCTCATACACACTCTTGTACTCATCCGCCGGGTAGTTATCAGCGTCCCAGACTTCCGTACCAGTGTCGGTATGACGTCACAGCCGCCAGTTAACTCGACTGGGTTATGGTGTCAGTGTAGCAGCTGAGGGAAGGCGGCCTAAGACGCCCAGCGAGTTGGCGTTATGTTCCTCGAATATTGACATGCAGGCATTGCTGCGGACTATTCTACAAAGCATTTGCTCATACCCTTGTACTCTTCCGCCGGGTAGTCGGCAGCGTCCCAGACGCGCAGTGTACAATCGCCGCCGCCGGACATCACTAGTGTCGGCAGTTGTGGGAAGGCGGACCAACATGCGCCCAGCGTGTTGGCGGTGTGGCCCTCGAATATCGATACGCAGGCGGCGGTGACCACGTCCCATACCTAGCGAAATGTATCCATGTAAAGCCCGGTCCGTGAGCACGAAGAATTTTGTCCAATGACCCCAAGCTATCCATCCTTATCACTCGCGCGTAATTATATTGCTGTCGCGACTGTGCGACGGGCGCCCGCAGTGAGTGTGCGAGCGCGACAGCAACATAATTACGTGTGAGCGATAAGGATGGGTATCTTGGGGTCATTGGACAAAATTCTACCGTACATTAAACATTATAAATGTGGGTCTACGCTAGACGAGCCGCTCTACTCGCGATGTCCAAGACAGTGTGAACGTACAACGAGCCTACAACACTCCTTTGCGCGATGCAAACCAAACTACGTACCTACTATAAATGAAATAAAAAGAAAGTTTAAACTAACATGTTTTAAATAAAGCATCTACTGATCTGTCTAGAAATTAATAATATCACAAAAGAAAGGCTACCTATCTATTTGATACTTCTAAATTGAATCCAGACGTAGGCAGCAGACGCGTCTAGTGAACTGGCGCTCCAATGTGAATGTCCCATGCCTATCGAAATATTCCACTGTTATCTATTTTGCTGTGGAGGCCACAAGAAACCTGGTTTAAGACTTTAAGATGGCTGTCATGACTTGTAGAATTACTTTACAGAGAAAGAGAACGGAACTGCCAACTGAATACATAATAATTGATAGATTTTATCTACATAATTATTTTAATCATCATCTTATCATTTCAGCCACAAGACGTCCTCTGCTGAACATAAGTATCTCCCAATGATTTCCACATCGCCCGGTTGGTGGCAGCCTGCATCCAGCGCCTTCCTGCTACCTTTATGAGAAAGTTGGTTTACCTTGTGGGTGGAAGTCCCACGCTGAGTTTTCCGTACTTATACTTTAATAAACTATTTTAATAAACCTACATAACATCTAGACTTACCCTCACTGTGCCGTCTTGACAAGTGGATAGTAATCGAGCTTCCACATGCGGGTTCCACATAATTTGCAACACTGGCATTTTGTGGCCCTCCAACGTTTTATAAGTCTGCAGCTGTTTACCGCCATCTGTCGGTCAATAACACAAAACATAACAGTTTAGCCATTAATTCATTCAGGCAAAAAGTCGGATAATTTACTGGTTAAATTATTTGTGCTTGCCTTCTTTATCTGTGTATTCCAAGATAACAATTTTGCCGTGTTTCTCCACAGAACACACTGCAATCAGATTTTTGTAAGGAGAATCTTCACTCGAGTTCGATGTCTGATGTGGATGCCAGTCCACAGTGTGTATCATTTTACTGTAAAAGAAACACTGGTCAATAAACAAGACATGATTGGCGACATTTTCGTCGCAACACTCTCGCTTGTGCTAGATGAGGGCCTATGTGGATTGAGTAAATAGGCTTCGCCATTTTGCGAGTCTTACATGACCTGACTGACCCTGCGACTTCATTATTTCAGCCAAGGGTCCTCCACCGCTGGACAAAGGTTTACCCCCAAGGACTGGTCCTGTGCTGCCCGGTATTTAGTCTGATGGGAGATTTCTCGCAGCTCACACTACGCTTAGTAAATATAACTCACTTTAAACTATTCAACATGCTCTTTGATCATACTTATATTGGTTAGTTTGTGGTACACTATAAACTAAGTAAGTAACTGCCTGTACCGGTCCTCTACATAAGGTGCGGTCCCGCTCACCCGAACGCTAAGTTAGCAGTTCGCCTACATTATTGATCGTTTCATCCACGAAGACGCGCCCCACCAATTTTTGATCGAGGGAAGCGCGGGGTGCGGGGAGTTTGATCCGAGCAATCCGAGCGTCATTATTGTAGTGTGCGTGTGCACTCATGGATAATTTAGTGTGTACCTACAACACTCAAACATTAGCGTCTTAGTGGATGAAACGATCTATACAGGGTGGAATTTTGTAATGCCACCTGGAGGGAAAGTACTCTTAATATTGTAGATAGACATTTTTTCTCAAAGAAAACATTCCTTTATTTTTTAAAAGAAATAGAACTGCATTCAAAGATTTACAAAAATTGACTTGCCACACCCGGAATTCGAACAAACTAAAATCTGGTAAAAATTACACCCTGTATTTTTATTGCATCGATCGTTAGGGTTAAGTATAAGGATGAAATCTCTCTAACAAACTTGATAACTTAAATGAAAGGAAAACCATGAAATCTTAAATTATTTTAATTATGTACAGGAAATTGTATGGTATGGTAGGAAATTTTCTAAAAATTTTCGAAAATCTTTGAATGCAGTTCTCTTTCTTTTCAAAAATAAAGGAATGTTTTCTTTCAGTAAAATTTTCTATCTACAGTATTAAGAGTACTTTGCCTCCAGATGGCATTACAAAATTCCACCCTGTATACGGCGCGCGGGGCGGCGGCTAGCGCATGAAGCTCGCCTCCATCTGGCTGTAGGATGCTGCCTGCACCAATTCTAAAGCCTGGTCCGTGAGCACATAGAATTTTGTCCAATGACCCCAAGCTACCCATCCTTATCGCTCGCGCGTAATTATGTTGCTATCGCGCTCGCACACTCACTGCGGGTGCCAGTCGCACAGTCGCGACAGCAATATAATTACGCGCGAGCGATAAGGATGGGTAGCTTGGGGTCATTGGACAAAATTCTACGTGTTCACGGACCAGGCTTTAGCTTAGGTAGGATGCGCTCACTCACCTGAACGCCAGGTGTGCGGCTTGCACGTCATAAGGCGCGCGCGGAGACAGCACGGCGACGCATCCCGCGTTGCTGCCGCACACCATTGCGTGCGGCAGCCAACGCACGAAGCTCACCTCCATCTGCTTGCCTTCCACCATCACGCTCAAGGGACTTGGCGCTGCGGGAAACGATCGATATAGAGATAGGAGTAATCGCTCTGCGTCTATCCATAGATAAACACATTTTATTGTACACCACAAGACCAGAAAAGAAACAGAAAGAAATACAAAAGACATGGCACAATTTAGACCGTATCGATTTATTGATCCGCCCGCGGCTTGGAATTGATTGGTGGAATTTNTGCAAGCCTTACCCAGCTTTTGGCCTGGGGGGAGGGGGAGGGGTCAAGTCATACCCAGTTTCGGGCCTGGAGAGGGGTAAATCATACCCAACTTCTGGCCGAGGGGGAAGTCATGCCCAGCTTATGACCTGGGGAGAGGAGGGGGGCGGGGGAGTCATACCCAGCTTCTAGGCTAAGATTAAATAGATTTCCAGGAGGGAGCAGCTGTCCTTTCCTGCAGCAGCTGCCCCGCCCATGGGAACGGCGAATAGATAGGTAGGTTTAACTCAGAAAAACTAAATAACAGGTAGGTATTGCATGTACCTACATCGAAATGATCTTCATAGCAATGTCTTGTAGCCTAGGCAGAGTGTATCTGCCTCAGCTATACCCATAGCTGGGCACCGTTAATCAAATAGTTAACTTCGTTAATCGTTAAACCGTTAATAAAAAAATTAACTTCGTTAAACGTTAAAACGTTACATTTCGCAAGATTTAACGCAAGTTAACGTTAATCGTTAATCCGTTAACACATGATAATAAAACGAAAAAAATAATTGTATGCAAGGTTCCAAATAATTTCGAAAGCTTGTATCGCGCATGGAATTTATTACTCATTTATGTTTGCCTTCGAAATTATTTGAACCTTGCATAAGTACAATTATTTTTTCGTTTTAGTAGGTACAACTGCATTTCAGAATAAAAGCTTGTTTTTTAAAAAAAACCGGCCAAGTGCGTGTCGGACTCACGCACAAAGGGTTCCGTACCATTGATTTATGAAATTAAAATTATTATTTTTTTAATTTAAGTTTAAGAGGTATTAAAAAAAACTGCTTACTAGATCTCATTCAAAACAATTTTCGTTGATAGTTNTACCGCACCATCACCGTTGGCCACATAAGCACCACCATTAGCCACAGCACTGTGACCGTTGGCTACAGCACCTCCGTTTAACCCAGAACAGTGTCCGTTGGTCACGTTACTGTCTCCATTCATTTTTGGTCCCCCATTGATTTCACTGTCGGATTTTTTCATAAGCAGCTCAATCCTAGATGGCAACTGTTCCAGTATCTCTTCAGTGTCCTCAGTTTCAGCTGTGCTTTTTATATTCTCTCTTTTTTCGGCGATGTGATCAGCTAGCAAGTTTTGGCCCACGACTTTGGCCATACTAGCTGCGAGGTTGAGACTGCCCTCGTCATTCATTTTCCCGAGCATTGCTGACGCTTGCGCTATTTCTCCGAGAGCTACGTAGCTGTAAAATAATGAGATTTGTTTAAGAACCAGTCTGAAGCTTTTTCATTTAAGGTAGCAGAAACAACATTGTAAAACCAAATGAGTATTAGCTTAAAACCGTACCATATAGCAGCTCGAATGTAGAGTCCGTCATGCAAGTTGTCGCGCGCCCATTTCCAAAGTGTCTCTTGGGCAATGCTATCCATGTACCTGGAACGATGATCAGAGATTAGTTACGGTCAGCGTATTGTGTCATAGCTTTACGTGCTAGGCCTGTACCTATAACATGAGACCGACGCATTCTCAAGCAGGGCTACTCCTAAACGTCGTATACGTAGTTTCAGGTATATCAGTCATTGTCGCTCATGCTGGCTCTTGCTTTGTGTGAGAGGGATGGAAACATTCGAACTTCAGAGTACGTTTTTGGGAGTCGCCCCGCTGGTTTCTTATTCAATCAGAAGGCTCAAGGAACCAGCCATTGAGCGCACCGGCAGTTTTGCAGAACTTCGTCTCGCCTCGACATTACGACTAGATACTGGTCGAAGATAACCCTAAGTCAAGTCGCGTGTTTCCACTCTAGGCCAATATGGCAAGTAACTCAGTATAGTTCCAAAATACTGAACTGTCCTATGCATGACATTGACAATGGGGCGCCACCGTCCATACCGGATCGCTGGTTCCGATTTTTGCCATGTTGGAAACCATATAGTTGAACGATGGTAGCGCCCCCCTGTCATTGAGTTTGGTGGGACAGTTCAGCGTGGGTCATCTATAGCAGTAAGTTGACTTGGACGCACTTGCCGACAGTGGGGTGGGGATGAAGAAACTTGTCGAGTTCTTATCGAATATGTGTTCACATTTATTTGGCTTGGCCATTTTCCCGCATAGTGTACCCGCACCATTTAGGGCAGTAAAAGGTGGTGTATGGTCCCAGTTGTCCCTTACCTGATCCGGCACAAGATATAAGCTTCCTGGAAGAGCCGAGCGTCCACTAACGTCTGCACCGCGGCCTTCACGTCGTGCGCGCCCAGCTGAGTCGCCGTCTTGCGGAACACGTACCCGCCGTAGTTCTTATTCTCTGAGAAATAAGACACAAACTTATGTACTGTCGGCGTCAAATAGTGCGTGACACAGAGAGGCCAAAAACTAGTACAATAATTGATATATTATGATAAAGTTGACACAACATTATTGCATTGTAACAAAGACGTGTTGCGAACTTATTGGCTATTTTGATTGGGTGTCACGAACAACTTGACGCCGACTGTACATTCAGCGATGCCACACATGGAGTCATTATACACAAACTCTCACAATGGCGTCAAAGATTATGAAACATCTGTCACAACCTGTAGCGGCGCTCACTCAATGTAATTTGACAAACATTTGTAGCGACGATTTGCGCAGCGCGCCAATTTGTATGGTAAATATAAATTACCTGCTAGTGTAAATGGATCATAGTACAAAAATGAAACATACCTGAAAGCTTATGTTCCTCTCCTTTTGCTACCAATCTATCAATCTGTGCCAAATATAACTGGGTCGCATCCTTCCAATACCTATAACAATATATTTTTCATTATTTTTACAAGCTGTTGCTTTGAATACATATGGCATTCATGACAATAATTGGTACAAGTAAAACTACACATGGTGAATTTTTCTAAAGTAATTTGGATACATTAATAACAAAACAATATAGCACAAAAACATTATGAAAAATAAGTTACAGGGTTGCCATGCAAAATACTGACAAGGACAATAGAAAAACTCTTGCTGAATGAGGGCTAGGTCACTGTCACTTGCTAGTGGCAAAGACAGTGGTGCCAACTTGTGAGCGCTGAAGCGGTAGGAGGACTATTGCATTTGCACTGCTAGCCGGTGAACCGGTGATATACTTTATCGACGTCAAAATGTATGGACAAAATCGATAAAATGGCGTGGCGGCGCGCATCCTAGGCCTACAGGATGGCGCCACCGTAGATTCACAGTGGTGCCAACAATTAAGTCTTAACACGATAGTCCTTAAAGTGCTGTTCATAAACCGTGAACTTACTTGAGCGACACACAAGGCGCTAAACTGAGCAGGTACGGGCAAAGTATGTCTCGCTGACTGGCGAATTGCATCATATCATCGATGTGTCCGCGGAATACGGCCAGCATAATCCAGCTCTCAAAGTGGTTCGTTTTCAGGTGGCATTCCACTGAAATAAAACAGTTGGCCATTCAAACTTAACGCTGTGACATCTTGTGTAGTTTTGATAATAGCTTAGAACAATAATAAACAGTACAGTACAAACAGCAGCACATTATCCAACTCCCTGCCAGTTCAAAAACGAAACTTGAATTGATTTTCAACCTTATACGGACACCAAAAGGAATGAAAATATTTTTCACACCGGCAATAAAATACCATTTTCTGTGGTCGCACACTATCACAAAAGCGACACGCATTTTTTTTTTTTCATTAAGTTTATCCACATTTTAACTGATAACTTACTTTGTTCATCCAGCAAATCATTGACATCCTTGACCGTTCCGAATATTTTAATCATTTCCATATCGTTCTGCGCCTCATCTTCCGGGTTTAAATCAAGTTCGGCGTCTGGTATTTTCTCCAAATATTCTTTGAAGAGGGCTTTCGCTATGTTCAACTCGCATTCTGGTGTCAAGGTTTTGTTAAGGATGGGTAGCAAGAACCTTTTGGGCCCTTTCGGGACGTTCGTGCGGTTAGTTAGCCGCGTTGCCACTTGTGTCGTAGCGGATTCTTCCTCCTCAGGCAAGGCAACCTTGAGCTTTTCTTTCTTATTTTTGCTACTTTTATTGTTGATCTTTTTGGGTATCAATTCTAGGTTATGACCTGAAAAAGATTTGTTTTTATAGCTTACAAATTGTAGATAAAAAATATTTTCAGAATTTAGAATTACTAAAGAATAATATTCGCAATCATTCATTTCATTACTAACTGACGAAAGTTTCAAGACTTTCAAGGGCTGATAGGTAGGAGACTGCCTACATTAATTCCAACCGAAATCAATTCTTTTCTCGCCGATCACAAAGACTGACCAATGTGGGAAGTATATAATTTACCACTCCCTTGCTTGAATAAATCACATCCTAGTTCTAATCAACTATCTATCGTAGTTTTGTGTAGTGGTTCGAAACGGACTACTATTCCGGAGGTTGCGGGTTCGATTCCCGCACAGTACAAACATTTGTGTGCATGAACATATTGGTTTGTATTGGACTGGGTGTTTTCTATGTATAATATGGATTTATTTACAAAAAAAAGTATTTAAGTATGTTTGTTTATATCCGTTGTCTAGTACCCATAGTACAAGCTTTGCTAAGTTTGGGACTAGAAGCGCAGTGTAAAATGTCCAAGCATAAAAAAAGTATTTGCTCTGATACCCTTGTATTCTTCTGCTGGATAGTCGGCAGCGTCCCAGACGCGCAGTGTACAATCGCCGCCGCCGGACATCACTAGTGTCGGCAGTTGTGGGAAGGCGGACCAACACGCGCCCAGCGTGTTAGCTGTGTGGCCCTCGAATATCGACACGCAGGCGGCGGTGACCACGTCCCATACCTAGCGAAATGTATCCATGTAAAGCCCGGTCCGTGAGCACGTAGAATTTTGTCCAATGACCCCAAGCTACCCATCCTTATCGCTCGCGCGTAATTATATTGCTGTCGCGACTGTGCGACGGGCGCCCGCAGTGTGTGCGAGCGCGGCAGCAACATAATTACGTGCAAGCGATAAGGATGGGTAGTAGCTTGGGGTCATTGGACAAAATTCTACCGTACATTAAACATTATAAAGGTGGGTCTACGCTAGACGAGCCGCTCTACTCGCGATGTCAAGTGTGTACAACGAGCCTACAACACTCTCCTTTGCAGGATGCAAACCAAACTACGTACCTACTATATGTGAAAATAACAGAGTTTAAACTAACATGTATAAAGCATCTACTGATCTGTCAAAAATTAATAATATCACAAAAGAAAGGCTACCTATTTGACACTTCTAAATTGAAACCGGACGTAGGCAGCAGACGCGTCTAAAAACTGGCGCTCCAATGTGAACGTAACTGAAGTCCTACCTATCGAAATATTTAATTGTAATCTATTTTGCTGTGGAGACCACAATAAACCTGGTTTAAGACTTTAAGATGGCTGTCATGACTTGTAGAATTACTTTACAGCAGTGGTTGTTAACCTTTTACCTTTCTGTCTTGTCAGGGACTTGTCCTCATAATTGGTCAAAACCAGTTTGCCTTCAAAATCAGTTAAAAGTGGTTTTAACCCAGGTGTGCAAGTGCACTTCGTGGACCACTTGGAATGTCTCCAGGGACCACCAGTGGTCCGCGGACCACCGGTTAAGAACCACTGCTTTTATTTTATTTACAGAGACAGAAAACGGAACTGCCAACTGAATACATAATAACTTATCGATATTATCTACATTATTATTTTAATCATCATCTTATCATTCCAGCCACAGGACGTCCACTGCTGAACATAAGCCTCCCCCAATGATTTCCATATCGCCCGGTTGGTGGCAGCCTGAATCCTTCTTGCTACCTTTATGAGATCGTCGGTCCACCTTGTGGGTGGAACTCCCACAATGAGTTTTCCGTACATACTTTAGTAAACTATTTTAATAAACTTACATAACATCTAGACTTACCCTCACTGTGCCGTCTTGACAAGTGGATAGTAATCGAGCTTCCACATGCGGGTTCCACATAATTTGCAACACTGGCATTTTGTGGCCCTCCAACGTTTTATAAGTCTGCAGCTGTTTACTGCCATCTGTCGGCAATAACACAAAACAGTTTAGCCATTCATTCATCCAGGCAAAAATCTCATAATTTACTGGTTAAAAATTTTGTGCTTGCCTTCTTTATCTGTGTATTCCAAGATAACAATTTTGCCGTGTTTCTCCACAGAACACACTGCAATCAGATTTTTGTAGGGAGAATCTTGACTCGAGTTCGATGTCTGATGTGGATGCCAGTCCACAGTGTGTATCATTTTACTGTAAAAGAAACACAGTTCAGTAGATTTCTTGTTAGGCATCAGCAAGAACACATTGTAATGTTATTTAATTTGAGTTTTATGTTACCAATTCACAACGATAGACTTCTGACACAACACTTGCGATTGGTGGTTTTCATCTGTAAAGACTGCTTGGAAACGGTGATACTGTCAGTATTTTTAAGGTCTCCCTGTCTGCTTAAAAACTAAACATTTTTTTATGCGTAACAAGACAGGTATTTGACCGCAAACGCACCTGGTGTTAAGTGAGATGAAGATTACGTAGGGTCCCAATTTCCAGGGAGGACAGGGGAGCTGATCATCATGCTTAGAATCAACAGTGCCCTGCGACCTAATCCCTACCTGTACAGTTCCTAGCTATAGAAGGCGTAATATCACCAGTGCCGTAATTAGGGCGGTGAGAGCGGTGTCCAGAACGGCACAGAGCGCAGATTGTGAAGGGTCACTGAAAAACCTAACTGACGGCTGACAACCACGCCGCTGTTATAGAAGGCAGGTATCTGGCTAGGAGCTTTCAATCCGGTCGAATCAACTGGAGCTGGCAGCCGTGACGTCACATCGATGATCTGGTACGGAGGGGGTGAACGTGGGGAGGTGGCGGGTAATCGGGTTGTATTGTCACTTACCTGAACGCCAGGTGTGCGGCTTGCACGTCATAAGGCGCGCGCGGAGACAGTACGGCGACGCAGCCCACGTTATCTCTTTAAACAGCTAGAAAAGGTGCTGCCGTCACTAGGATAGTGCGAGTGTGGGCACAGCGCGCAGGGTCACAGAAAAGACCTGTCCGACTGAAGACGGGGACGTAGTTACAGAAGATGGTGGACTAGTAAGACTAGTAGGACTAGCTGAGTCAGTGTGCCGAGATACGGGAGCGGCACGGGAGGGTGTTTTTTGTTACGTCAAATGTCAGTGAGACTTCCGATTTGTATGCTCTGTCACGTCATAATATGTCGAAATCACCACGTGCCGCTCCCAGATCTTAGGTACTATCTAGGTCAGTGTTTTTCAACCTTTTTCATGACACGACCCCCCTAGTATGAAAAAATATTTTGCGACCATGCATGCATTTTATAATGTTACAAGGATGTTGTAGGGACCGAATTCTTCAATCCATACAACATTTATGCATTCGCATAATAATTAGATTTTGGATAAATGTATCTTAAAAACTTTACTGTTTTCTTAACTGAGGTAGTTTTTACGACCTTTCGCGACCCACAGGTTGAAAAACACTGATCTAGGTTAATTTTAATATAAGAATAAAAATTCTTATATTAAAAAATTACACTAAGATTGTATAACCTGGGCGTTGCATGTTCAATCATGATTATTATTTTTAGGCATGGTTGAGCATGCAGCGCTTGGTACTCATTACCTGATAAATGTAATAATGTACGAACTTATTTAAGCAGCTAGGAAACTCTTTAATTGGCTTAGATTTAATGCTCATCAAACTAACATGAATATTGTAAAACAGCTGTTGAGTTTCTGAATAAATAAATAAATAAATAAGCGCCAGTAGTAACGGAGCTGGGTCACACTCACCTGAACGCCAGGTGTGCGGCTTGCACGTCATAAGGCGCGCGCGGAGACAGCACGGCCACACAGCCCGTATTGCTACCACACACCATTGCATGCGGCAGCCAACGCACGAAGCTCACCTCCATCTGCTTGCCTTCCACCATCACGCTCATGGGACTTGGCGCTGCGGGAAACGATCGATATAGAGATAGGAGTAATCGCTCTGCGTCTATCCATAGATAAACACATTTTATTGTACACCACAAGACCAGAAAAGAAACAGAAAGAAATACAAAAGACATGGCACAATTTAGACCGTATCGATTTATTGATGACTAGCTTTCCGCCCGCGGCTTGGAATTGATTGATGGAATTTTGTCTGTCACAGAAATACTTTATCGCGCGCGCGTTTCAAAAACCGGGATAAAAACTATCCTGTGTCCTTTCCCGGGACTCAAACTATCTCTATGCCCAATTTAATCAAAATCGGTTCAGTGGTTTTGGCGTGAAAGAGAGACAGACAGAGTTACTTTCGCATTTATAATATTAGTATAGATTTTTGAAGGGGACACGTGCGTGATAAATACTTTGATAAATCGACTCACAGTGCTCGACTATCATCTTCAACGGGCGAAAGGGGGTGATGCAAAGTTAACGATAAATTGGGGTCCTTGGAATGAAATCACGATACGTGGACTTTCGTTCGTTCGTTCGTCTTTAATTCGGACTTTAATTTCATCAATTTAGACTTTGATTTCATCAATTGGAATAATACACCATACAAATAAGGCTAATGAGCTATGGATATACCCTCTTTGCAGGCCTCACTTGCTAGCAATCTACAAAATGAGTTTTTGATACATACAGAATAATATCCTTCATTACAGCCATATTATAAGTTTGGTGACGCAATAATTATATCTATGTCAAAATTCAACTGATCATCATAGAACTGACCTTCATCAGGCTTGTTCGCGTGGTATATGACGAGGTCGCCGCCCGCGCAAGCGTACAGGTCGTTGCCCTCGCCCCAGCTGATCGAGTAGATGGCGCCACTAAGCGCGGGTATGAACGTACGAGCGGCCTTCTCGCATTTGCCGCTGGTGTCGAGTAGACCGATCTGAAATGACGCGGCTGTTTAATTTGATATCTTTTGTTATAGATCATAGAGGTTAGAATCCCGCAAAGGGTAAATTAAATGGTGAGCATGAAGACTACAAAAGTTGTGATTGCTGGTATTTTTTTCGTAAAATGAAAATCATTTCTCAACAAATCAACTCTTGTATTGTAACATGCAGTCACATTTCGCATTTGATGCAAAAACCACCAATTAACATAATTAATTATAACAACCAATGTTACAATTAAAATAAGATTAATCTAAAATTCAATGTCACATTCATTAATTTGATAACATTGCTTGTTATTGTAAGGTAATCAAAAACAGGGAAAATGTAAAAAAAATACCCTCGATTCGGCGGTTCCAAAAGCCACCAAATTTTCCCGAGTTGGATGCCATGCGACAGTCAGCACTTTGCCCTGGACATTCTGCCAGTACGTCGACACATGTCCAGGGCTCAACTTCATGTCATCATTCTCCAAAGTGCTGGTTTCCCAGATCCTGACACACCCATCGCCGATGCTTATAGCCACTCTGGAAAAGACATAAATAAAAACAGTTCAGTAAAGACGTTTCACCAAATGACGTCCACTACTGGACAAAGGTCTCCCCCATTTCAAGCCTGAAGCCTGTCCACGCTACGTCTTCCGGCCCGTGGTCGCCACTCGAGAACTATTCTGCCCCAACGGCCATCATCTTTATTAGCTATGTGCCCACCCACAGCCACTTAATTTTAGCAATTCTGCGGGCTATATCGGTCACTTTGGTTTTCTTACCAAACTAGTAAAAATCGCAAATGGCAATAATCGCAAATGCAGCATTAAGGAAAAAAAGGTATTGTAGCTGACTATGGTGACTTCTCAATTTGCCTGATACAAATGGTGTGAAGGATAGTACATTTTACTCACTTGGACGCGTCGTAAGGGCACGATGCCACAGTATACACGAAGCCGCCAGACGTGGCATGCTGAGCCACTTTCTGCTTGCTGTGCATGGAATACTGGATGATGTAGCGATCCTGCGAGTTGGTATACACCACCCAATCCTCATCGGACTCCGACCCCGTCTGCACTCGAGGAGCGTTCGACGAGAGCGAGTATATTGAGCGCTTGTGATATCCATGGACTAAACCCCAATCCAATTTGTTCTTACTGTAAAAACAAAACATTTAAAACCAAATTGCATTAACTTAATTATAATTCAAAATAATTTGGTTAGTCAGTAAACCAATTAGTAATTTCACATTAACATGGAAATTTTTTGTTTATTTATGCTTATCCTACTACATAATATTAGTTGTCACTACTCACCAGTCAATTTTAAGTGGATCACATTGTAGTAGCTGATTCTTTCCATCTGCTATGATTAATAAATCTGGTTTGTACCATAATAATGTGGGGTAAGAAGGCAACAGCTTAACCTTCTGGTTTTTGCTGGGGAAACTGGGGACAACACAGCTGCCCACCAGTTTTCCAGCCTTAGACCATACACGAATGCTTCTGGAAGTTAATAATTATTTATTTCAATATAAGTTAAGAAGTTAATAATTAATATATCATTTGATAATTATTTATTTCAAACTAGCTGACCCCGCGAACTCTGTTCCGCCTTAAAGTTAATAAATAAGCCATCGCAATTTTTCCTTATTGGCTCACCGTTTAGACCTACCCTGGACTACGACAAACATTTTAAAACCAAAATCAGCTAAATCGGCCCAGCCGTTCTCGAGTTTTAATCAGACTAACGAACATCAATTCATTTTTATTTATATAGATATTTATATAGATAAGGAAAATTATTTTATTTCACAGTTGACTTACCCATGTTTACCAATAGTGGCCAATAAATGTTTATGGACATGTTCACTGGCCTCAACTGTCTTTTTTACTGTCTTTTTTTTATCAACATCGGATTCTTCTGTATTATCACCAGGCTTATCACTGGTGCTACCATCAGGTTGTGCAGTATCAGTTGATGTAGAAGCCTTCTCTCTATCTACATGAGTGTTTTCAATAGCATCTACCAAAGACTGTATAGCAGTTTCGCTTTCAGCCTTCTTCTTTAATATCTCCTCTTTCAGTTTAATACATTCAGCTAAATAGTCGTCCTCTTTATCTTCAGAAGCAACTTTTACGTATATATCTTCTGACTGATACTTCTTATGGCCAAACTCGTCAGCCTCATGGTCCTTGTAGATGTCAAACATCTCATCTTCTTGTGTAGCAGCTGACTCATCAAAGCTGTCATCAGGCAGGTTCTTCCCTATACCTGATGCTTCCAAATTTTCATTTACCGACTCATTCTCCAGTACACGACTCTTGAGACTAAGCCTTTTCTCTGACTCGTTGAGTGTCTTTTTGAGTGATAGATCATATTTAGGACACCAGCTAAGATTTGTGATTTCATCATCTTGACCACGGACTTTGTATACAATTCTACCCGGCCCTGAAAATATGATTATGATAAAATAAGTGTATTTTTTGCATTTGTATTTAAATAAGATTCACAATTTTTTTTACTCTACCCACCGTTTAAATCTAATAAAATGACAACTCCCTGTTTAGTTCCTACAGCCACATGCAGCGGTAAATGTGGTGAACAGGACATGCAAATTGGCCTGAATTGTCTGATATGATGGAATGTCTTCACAATATTTGAAACCAGGTTCCATTTCACAATACTTCCGTTACCACCAACTGTGATGGCGGTTGTTTCATTTGAGAATCCAACACCAGCTATTTCCTAAAAAGTAAAAAAAACAATGGAAATTTGGCAGAGAAAGGCAAAAAATACATAGATAACCGGCATAGTAGTTATTTCCACTTTTCTTGTAGAAAGAAAGAACTACAGGAGAGAGTAACAATTTCATCGCAAAAGTGGGTAGTCAATTCATTTGTAATGGATTTATGAAGCTATTTGATAGTGGGTTGGGTACTATTGAACTTCATCAATTCTGGGTAGCCATTACAAATTTCAAACCACTAATACACTGAAAACTGTAGGCACTGTCTTAGATAAGGTCCATACAAAGCTTCCTTTATTATCTCCTAAAACAGCATTTCATTTTACTTAAATGATAAAATTCCTGCAGGATGCAATAGAAATATGAAACAGTAAACCTTTTAATTTTGAATACCAATGTGGGTAGTATTATTTTAACTAATAACAGCACACATTCAAACTTGAGGAGAGTGAATTTAGAAATTCTGATATTAATGCATAAAATGGTTGAAATTGATAACAATATCAATACATTATTGACAATAATAAAATTAGCTCCTTGATCAAACACACAGATCTTACCTCCTTGTCGCTACGATGTACATCATGACTTAGCAATAATTTGAATGTTTTTGACTCAAGTAGAGGCTCCAAGCTCCACAGTTTAACAGCACCACTGGCACTGCCAGTCAGTACAGTGCGTGTTTGTGGCCATTCCGGTGAAATATCCACACTTATGATCCTACCCAACAAAAAACCATTAGAATCCTGATCAACAGGGATGGTAGGCAACAAAAGTATTTAGATTTTTTAGGTTTTGGCTCTAAATATCGGCAGTGCTAATTAAATGGCGAAACAAGAAATCAATAACAAAATGGTTTGCTCACCTCTCTCCACAGGCTCTGTTGAGGACATGTGCTTTGTATCTTTTACCCTCTATCAAGGTCTTGTCCTCAGCAGATAGAGGCTGCAAAGCACAAAGACTCTTGGTAGGACCGCCGTACACCATCCACCCATCGTTGCTAACCGCTAAAACGGAAACTTGAAACCAGTTGGGCGATGGAGGCAATAAAGTATCATCCATGGCTGTTGCAGAATTTGAAATGATCGTTATAATCCAATGCAAGGTATCGACCTGGAGGTCGTGTATGAAAGACTGACCACCCGCGCAGAATACCAACCAACCAAGTAAGTAAATATTTTTTCACATTCACCCGGCACGGCAAGCAACAAATTTTATTTGACAGTATTGACAGTTGGTTGACAGTTCGTCGATATTTTTTTTTTCTTCACCTGTGCCTACTACGGAGTAGGCATGGAACATTTCATGAATAGCAGGTGAAAAATCATATGAAATGAATTTCATTAATCACACCTGCTATTTTACTTCACATAGACTGCTATAATTTCACAGTCTACGAAATCACGAATCACATGAATTTCATTCATTCATTCGAGCGAAGTTCGTGAGCGCAGCTCTGCGAAGCGACCGAGCGAGTAAGAAGGAATGATTTGATCATGTGCGTGTTAGAAAAGGACAAGAGATGTGATGCGAAACTGGTCATTTTAAATATGAACTTTAAACTCAAAGGTGTAAGGTTTAGATTTCCTTGTCATGATTCGTGTGATTTCATTAGATAGCAGGCAGATGAAATGAATGATTTTCATTAGTCGCGCGGTTATTAATGTGCTGTGAAACTGTTTTTTGTTGTGCGACATAAATGAAACATACAGGGTGGAAACGATAAGTGATCTCATTCGATTATTTCTAAACTACACAAGATATCGAAAAACTGATTACTGATCCTGAAAGTGCTTCACGAGCTCTTTCAAACGATATCAGTAATAGGTTACAGAATTAACTGGATCTATCCGAAAAGTCAATGTTTTCAGCCTCCATACTAAATGTATGCCACTATGCCAGGCAGGCACACAATATAAGAAGTGTTGTTTTTTTATTTTAAATCATAAACACTTCAAATTAACTCGTAAATTGCATTCTTATTTAAAATTATTAATGGAAAACATTGGTTTTAGGCTTTACTTGCTATAATATTATCAAGACATGAATGCCATGACTGTGGCAGTAGTAAATGTATGGAGCTAGAAACATTGAATTTTCGGATAGATCCAGTTTATTTTATAACTTATTATTGGTACCGTTGGATAGAACTCGTGGAGCACATTCAGAATCAGTAACCAGTTTTTGGATATCTTGAATAGTTTTTAATATTATGTGGTTTTACTAAATGTATGGAGGCTGGAAACATTGAATTTTCAGATAGATCCAATTTATTTTGTAACCTATTATTGGTACCGTTGGATAGAGCTCGTGAAGCACTTTCAGGATCAGTAACCAGTTTTTGGATATCTTGTATGGTTAAGAAATAATCGAGTGAGATCACTTATCGTTTCCACCCTGTATATTGTTACATTTCATATTTTAGCTAATTAGCAATCCTTCATCATAATTCATACTTCATTAAAAGTAGCACATTATATGAAAGAGCTACATTAAAACACTGCGAATAAAAATCATTGCCTGTGAAATTTCGCATGTGAAAAGAAAATCATATGAAAAGAAATCATCATTTCATAGAATGAAAATGAATGAAAAATAGTAATCATTTCCATGCCTACTACGGAGTAATAGGCTAACTAAGGCACAAAATATTAAAAATGAACATGCTACATCCTGTAACAATTTGGAAGTATTGATGTTTGCAATTAATAGAAAAGAAGAACACGTTTTGCTTTGAGAGTAAATTCTTTTAGATATCGCAATGATTCATCTAACACCTAAAATGTATCGTATCAATCGTGTCGTTCATTGATAATATTTAGATACTGGCCAACACTAGTTTCCTCCAAGAACTCTGTGGTGATGTCAGTCCAAAGGGCTTACTTACACCCAGAGCCGTAAAACATTATATAAAAAAAAGTTGTCATACTTCAATTTCCAGTCAAACTTTTTTTGTTGCGATTAAAGACTCTAAACAATTAAGTTCTCGAGATAAATAAATACCCACTCAATAAATACCGGCCAATAATCAAAAGTCTCGTGTATCTCTCTAACTACTTGACATTGGCAGAATCACTGCGTGGCGCCCTGCGCGCTTCAGCGGGACAGTCCATCCCAAAAAAAANTATAAAAAAGTTGTCATACTTCAATTCTTCAATTATGTATTACTTTTCTCTATGCTTCAATTCAGTCAAACTTTTTTTGTTGCGAGAGATTTGTGTTTTGGTGTATTTGATTAAAAATCTCATCTTCCGTTATTGTTCTTTACACTTTTTTTGCACAAAATCTTCAAACTCACAACGTTTCAACGTATTGTTTAACTAGGTACCCTGTTATCAAAAGGAAGGCAAACTAAACAAGGCAATCATGGCTCACTACAAAGGTGCTGCTTCAGAAGCTGGCAGAGCCATGCACCTGATGAAGAAACGGGAGAAAGCGCAACAGGAAATAGAACTGCGCAAGAAGAAAATTGAGGAAGATTTGAAAATAGATAACATTGAAAACAAGTTTGCAACGCACTACGATGCCGTAGAGCAGCAACTAAAGAGTTCCACGATAGGTCTGGTAACTCTCGATGAGATGAAAGCGAAACAGGAGCACATAGTTCGCGAAAGAGAGAAAAAGCTGGCTCAGAAAAAGGCTGAAAAAGAAAAGGAGAGACAGAAGGAAATTGAAGCGAAACAGGCACAAAAAAATAAACAAAAAAGACAGGTAAGTAAACAAGCATTATTATGGAAACATTAATAATGTCTGATGATAATTTAATTGTATTTTCTTTAATCTTTCAGATCCAGGCATTGTCCTTTGATTTAAATGAAGAAGAGGAGGAAGATAGTTTGTCTGATGATGACACAAAAAAACCTGAAACTAGTTGGAAAGAGAAGGAACCAGTAAGATTAATTTTAAAATTTAAATTGATGCCATATTCTAATAAATTGTTGCTTATTACTCCTTCGCTGCTTGGTTCTTGGCACACAAATTTTTGCTTGAAATAGTGTTTGATAATGGTAGTTGTAAGATGCTGACTATCTCATAACCCACTTTATTCACAGGTAATAAAAAAAATTAAGAAAAATCCCGATGTTGATACCTCGTTTTTGCCTGACCGCGAGAGAGAGGAGGCAGACTTGAAGTTACGTGAAGAACTCCGACTGGAATGGGTGATGACACAAGCCAGCCTCAAAGATGAGCCTATCACGGTCACATTCAGCTACTGGGATGGCTCTGGGCACAGAAGGAATGTCACTTTAAAGAAAGGTAATGTCATAACATCTTTTATGGTCTGCAAGTTCAACTATAATGTCACAGCTGTGCAGCACATAAAAATACAGCAAAGGAATAAAATTGTAAGCCTGAAACAGATCAAATTTAAAGCACACCATAGTCCAATAATACTGCAAATTATGGCATAATTTTTGTCAACACTCCCTTCATCTTCATTGTGTCCTACTGCCAACAATACAATTTTAGTTTCTCATATTTTACAGGTAACTCCATCTACCAATTTCTCCAAAGATGTTTGGATACACTGAGGCCTGAGTTCAGTGAACTGAAAACAGTTTCAGCTGACCAACTTATGTATGTTAAAGAAGATCTTATACTGCCTCATCATTATACATTCTATGACTTTATTGTTACCAAGGTATGTTTTTTAAATTAATTTGAAGACAGTCATAGAATAGTAATTATTGTAAACTTTAGTACAGTGTGTTGTTTATGTTACAGGCCAGAGGGAAAAGTGGTCCTCTATTCCAATTTGATGCCACAGATGATGTCAGATTAGTAAATGATGCTACACAGGAGAAACAGGATTCACATGCTGGAAAAGTACTCCTTAGGTATGATTTCACATCATATAATTTATGAGTTTTTATAGTATTTAGTTGGTCATTATAATCAGAAAGGATGTCAAATTAATTTTCAATGCATCTTAAACTAAGACCCATAAAACTATTATTGTGTAACCAAGGTGAATTCTGTACCTAGGCAGTAAAAGATTATTGTATTTAAATTAAAATAATTTATTATTCTTTCCAGGTCATGGTATGAAAGAAATAAACACATTTTTCCTGCCTCCAGATGGGAACCATATGACCCCACTAAAACATACTCAAAGTACACCATTAAAGGAAAGTAATTTTAGCATAATTATGTACAATAAATATAGATTACTTTTATAAAGCAATCTTGTTCACTTTATAGGCCTGTTAGAGCAATAAATAAGTATATTTATGACATATCTGTGTAGTTTTTTCTAAAAAACAATTCTCATTTAATAAAATTACCCTCGGAACCTGAATAAATATCCTCAATCCATAACATTCAAATTTCCAATTCCTTTTAATCTAGTCAAATAACCCAATATTAGTCTAGGAAAACTTTATCTTTCACTCATAACTTAAATAATGGAATAAACTTATGCAATAACATGTTTGATCAATATTTACAATTTAACCTGTCTAATATAAACCCTAAAGTCAACAATTCACTAGTTTTTCTAAATCTTTCCATCTTCTGTCTTCTAGTTGCTCCAAGAACTGCAGCTTGCTATTGCTGATGGTTTCTTCATGCTTCATTGGAGGTGCTTGTCTTTGGAAATGAATGATGGCAGCCAAGAGGTTCCATATTGTGAACTCAGGCCATAGGACATCAGTGAAGTAGAGAACACAGTTAGATATCTGTAAAAGATAAAATGATTGACTTTGAGTAAGCTGACCTAATGGACATTCAAAAACATCTGCAACTATAAAATGTAGAACTTCTGGGGTTTATGTAAGAAATGTTACTGTTAAGGAAACTTGATAAATACCTGCCATATCATAAAGTCTGAGAGTCTCACTTCCCCTGAAGTCCGAACCAGCATCTCGGGTTCCCCAAGCTCTAGTGTGTGGGAAACTAGTTCTTCATCTATGTCATCTGCATGAAGCTCATTGTTTTTCACACCATCTACAATGGCTGAAGCTGCCCTACTAATTTCATCTCGTCCTAAAACATAACTAATTATTAACTACGTTCAAATATACAAGATTAGGCATCATTGTAAATAAATATTTTAAATAATAAAGAGTACTGCATACCTGTGTAAGCATAAGCAATGTTTAGTCGTAACTTGTTGTTGTGTCTTGTTGCTAACATTGCCCGAGACACCATTTTTCTTAAATCTTCTGGTAACATTGATAATCTCCCAGCTATATGCATACGGACACCTAACTCATTTATTTGGTCTCTAAAACAACACAACTACATTAAAATTTACAATCCTATCTTAATAAAATTCAATTTAAATCACAATGGCTTTAAAACTTATTTATCTGGCACTTACATTTCATCAATTAACCTCTGAAATTTATCTCTAGCAAGATCCATGAGTGCACTGACTTCATCTTCACTTCTTTTGAAATTCTCAATGCTGAAAGCATATACTGTCACCTCTGGAATACCAAGATCAAGACACCACTGGAATATATTAAAAAAAACTTTATTTTCAGAAAACAACTTGTTTTGAACCTTGCAGCAAGGTTGTGTTATGAAGTTAAGAGTGATGCAATGTTTGTCAATCCTGCCTTCATTCCAATTCAAACCTACCTTTAAAGTTTCTGAAAGCTTATCAAAGCCTTTAGAATGGCCAGCAGCCGTATTTTCATTGTGTTTTTTGGCGTAACGACGATTTCCATCCATTATAAAAGCTATGTGTTGCGGAACGCGGCCAGTCTTAACAACTTTGATACAGAATAACTGGAAGAACGATACGACGTCTTCTTTCACCCACGACATACTTATTGCAGAAAACTCCCTTCACTTAATTTGAAAAGTAACTTGTTAAACAATCTGTAATTTTAAAAGAATTAAACTAAATAAGTAAATTTTAATAACCTTGCGGTAAATATATGATGTGTTCCTCATTTGACAACAACATTGACAATCACCTGATTTTGACACGTAATGTTATTGTTGCTTTTTTTCTATAAAGCTAGCAAAGGATGTTCACATTATGTAGCAGCTTAACTGGAGGAGAATGCCAGATGGCCTTAAGTTTGCCTTATGGACTGTGTTTTATAAGTAGGTATATAGGTTTTTATAAATAAATTCAGAGAACTATTGATTCCGTTCATTGTTCGCTTTGGAAATCATTTCTAAATATAGGATCAAAACTTTTGTTGCAGTCGTATTGTATTTGTATTAATCCGCCGTATTACATTACGTCTATCATTAAAAACGCGGCGATTCAATGATTAGCCGGATTTTCTTTGTAAAGTTTCAGCGGTTATGGCGCCCCACGTTTAGCCGCTATTTTCTTCGGTCATCATAAACTTTTATGCTCTTACTGCTTCCCGGTCTCCAGCGCGTGTTTTTCCCTACAAAATCAACAAAAACTTAAAACATTCAACGTTTATCGGTATCGGTAATATTGTTGAATGTTGACATGTTTTTGTTGATTGTATAGGGTACACACACTAACGCCCGTATTCACAAACATTACCATGAGGTCTCACCACAGAGGAACTATGCCAAAGAGGGACTACCGATAATAGTGCTGCAAGCTCTAATCCATATATAAATATATATAAATAAATACATAATAATAATAAATAAAATAATAATAATAAATATCTGTGGCTTGACCGGTATCACAATTTAGCCATCTAATAGATCTCCAAAGCCGTGAACAATTAAAATACCTACACGTCGTGTAGCTGTCAATGTCACTCTTGTTGATGTGATTTGGTGGTGGGTGGTGGCGATTCTAGATTTTCTTGCCGGAAAAACGATAATTCTCGATTATTACCGCTATGTTCAAGCTAAAACTTTCTGCGCTAGGTCATCCGACTCCCGATAGCTTTAACTGTGAAGGTAATAATAATTCATATACACCTTTTACTGTAGATGATAAATTGATTGTTTGCTTTCGTTTACAGATGAAAAGGAGTATAGAAGTGTAGTGCTTTGGTTGGAAGATCAAAAAATACGGCATTACAAGATAGAAGAGCGTGAAGGTCTCAGAAACATCGATGCCGATAGTTGGACCGATGCTTATAATTCATATCAAAAAGATTTAGTCAGCCCTGCGTCTGAGGGAACTTTAAATGAACAACTGAATTGGTTGCTTTCTTATGCTGTCCGATTAGAGTATGCTGATAATGGTATATAACAATTTACATAAGCTTGTTAAAATCTATTTTTTTTAAATATATTAAAGATTGTACTTGCCTACATACTGAAACAATAACACTTATGTTAAAATGAAATTATGATACTAATAATGCTTTCATGTTTTCAGTTGAAAAATATAAAGATGCTAAAGTTGAAGAAACAAAAAAGACTGCGCCTAATGTAGTATCTTCAAACCCATTGGATAATCTCGATTGTAAGTTACACAAATCATTTCTTATGTTATATGCATTGTCCTAACATAACCTATCTGCAATTTTGAAATCTCATTTTAGTTTCAAGCCCTGCCTTCAAAGCCGGAGTGGAGAGAGTATCAGCACTGGCTGGGGTTGGTCCACATCCAGACCCAAAAATGAGACTTGCAGCGCTAGCTAAAATACTAAAAACAGCACCTCATCCAGATCCCCTGAAGACTGAAGCAAACATGATTCAACGTCCGTCTGATGTCCTTACCCTCTTATTTGTGCAAGATCTTAGAGATTTGCAAACGAAAATTAATGAGGCCCTAGTGGCTGTGCAAAATGTAACAGCTGATCCTCGCACTGACACTAAACTTGGAAAAGTTGGAAGATAATTTGGTCTAAAGCATGAAATCTGATTAATAGTAATTTTGTTTACAAAATCTCACAATAAATATCTTAAATATTCAAAGATAATTATGTTTTCTTTAATAAGATTGCAGCATAAGTATTTATTTCAGTAACAAAAATGTATATTGCTTTTTGAGTGAACTGAGTAATTTATAAAACATAAATCCTAAATTAAAAATACACAACATATTATTGTTACTGCATTTTATTTATTAACAATCTAACAATGTGATACATTCTTGAGAACATTCAGAGCTTTTAGTCATCTGTTTTCTCCTGGTATGCCTTCAATACAGTATATTTTTTAACAGAATAGGCGAGGGCTTAACGTAAATGCTACATTTATTATACAGACTTCAACATCACAATTTATTTTCTAGTACTTTGCAATGGCAACTACTATATCAGACCATGCAAAGTTAAATGCCTTAAATATGTTAAAATTGTACATTAGTTCATGCCGCCTCCTTTTTCCAACATCTGTGCAAAACGATTTGTAATAAGAAGCGAGACGTCGATGAATCTCTCCACGCAGTTTGTAATGCAGGTTTCAGTGCGGGAGTCTAGTTTCGCGCCAGGCTTATCCACACATTTATCCCAACAAAAATCGTTGAATTCATGGATCTGAAAAGAAGCATTACACATTTTTATGAATATTACAGCAATCCTGATGTAATTCCATGTTAACATGAAGCAACCAAGAATAAAATTTTACCTGAGCATGAAATTGGGCTTTTTGTTTTTCTGCTAAAAGAAAATCTTGAAGTTCATTATCTACTCCTTTTGTAGCAGAAAAGTCCGACAAATCGCTCATATTGGAGTTTCTAATAAAACTTTTCAAATTTACGAAATTTTGAAATCCAAGAAAGATTTTAGGTTAAGTCNTGTATGGAAGTTTCCGCACCCTGCTAGAATCAGACAGACAAATACAGATTGACAGTTTGTTTTTTAATTTATCAAATTGCTTAGTCGCCCAAGGAATCCATTTAGAAACAAAAATAACAATAACGTTATCTACTTAACCCCTTAAAGCCCGATACGCACTAGTCGAATTTAGCAGCTAAACACGTGTCCGAGCACCAAATATTTAGTCGAGCCAATCCATTTTGTTCTTTTTTGACAGGCGAATAGCACCCCTACCAACAGAATCCGAATCAGGTGGGTGGTTTAGTTCTATGTATTACTTTTCTCTATGGTTTAGTTTTAGTAGAGTTCATCACAGAGATGAGCGAGAGTATGGAGTTCATATATTATAGAACCACAAATTACTTGTAAACTGTACACGACCAAAGTGCGAACGGTTTTTTGGTCATGTAGCGAGTAGTTCATGTAGCGTTTCAAAATGCAAATTACTCTACTAAATTACTTGACTGGTGCTAACAAATGCCTTTACGTATCAAAACTCACGCTTCAAACTTGGGAATATTTCTATCATATTAAAATCAATACCGAGATAATTACAAATATTTTATTTCTCGATTAAACAACCAATAAGTAATTTAGATATTATGTTTATCTATGAAACTCTGCACTTTATTCACAACTGTTTTTTGAACATCCGCAAAAATGTGTTGGCAGGCATCAAGGGATAATCTCGCCACTCTTGATTGATCTAAATTAAATGTTTCAGCACATATTCTGTATTCGTTTGATAACGATGTCGTGAAGACACCTTTGTCATCAGTCTGTAAATAAATTACCATATCTAAGTACCAAATAATTAGTCGAAAAGCCAAATTAAAGTAAGCAGAATAAGTAATAAGGCAAAATACTAACACATATGATTACAGGGACCCCAGCTTCATACAAATCCTTGAAATGGTGGGAATCATAATCAGGAGTTGATTTTGTGTTCACATTGCTAGTCAGGCAGACTTCTGTAATTTAAAATTTGAATATTATTAATAAAATTGGGTTTTATTCCGTATTTACTGAACATCCTGCTTGTAACGTTATACTTACCAACAGGTATTTTACTAGCACATAATGCAGACCAAGTATCATTAGTGCCTCCAAATCTAGGATGTATGCAGGTCCCGTGGCCAATCCTGTCTGGTTTAAATTTAAGCATTTCTATTATTTCCTCTGGGTTACAAACTTCACCACAGTGAAGAGTGATCTGGAATTACAGATATTTTTTTTTATGTGTGTAACATATTTAAACATTTAACTATGTTCAGCCTATGTGTATTTGCTTACTGCATTTACTACAAGCTGTGTGTTACAAATGTGCGTTTAAGTATATTAAATAAATTTACATTTGAAAGATTCAACTTACTTTTAATCCAGCTTCCCTGGCTATAGCAAGAGCTGGTACAAAATCCTGAAACTTCCCAATGGTAGGTTCACCGCTAAGTTCCAAACCCACAACCACATCTGGGTATTTTTTATAGCTTGCTATGGCCAGTTCTGCAATCGCTTCAGCTTCTGCCACTGGATAGCTTCGGTTAATGGATATTATAAAACGCGACAGCATAGATAAATGCAGTGAAGATTTCCTGGAATATTAAAAAAACATAAGGCTTACTATCTCTAAAGTAGGAACTGTGTGTTACTAAATCATGACGGTAGACATTAACTGTGCCAAAGACATAGATATTAAAATAAATAATGGTAACATGTTGATTGTTACAAATATTCATCAACTATTTTATTTACTTACTGCATACAATGCACAATTGTATCAACATATTGTTCTTTGGTCATGTACTGAGTGTTTCTCGGAGTGCTCCTGAGTTCAATGTAACAGCACCCGTCACTGTGGAACTCTTGGAGAGTTAGAGTTGTCGCCATAGCTAAAGCCTCCGGAGTGCTCGTCAAGGAGTGTGCTATGCTAAACACTTGAAAACAGCTGTAACAGATTAAACTTTATTTTATAGAACTTCAATATTCTTCTTCTTCTCCGACTATTGTTTTAGCCATTAATAAAACTTTTTTCTTTTTTTAGACATCTTTCCTTTAACTTTATACCTTAATTTTAGTAAATTCATATTCCATACTCACAAAAGTTTAATACCTACTCGGACAAGTTTCTGCAATCTCCTGCACCAATTTGGAATCCATCAAAAAAGGCATTTGTCTTATCTTCTAATCCAGAGTCAGCGTAATATCTTTTCAAGTGTAACATAGTAGATCGACTTAAAGACCCATTCAAATGAGCGTGTAGCTCCTGGAATAATACTGTTCATTAATTTTAGTTACTTAAGTACACGTTTACTAAATGAGTTATTAATGAAAGAATTAAAAAAGAGTTTTTGTAAACTATTCCATTGGTTATTTTATTAATGAATTCTGTAATTTTACTCACGACTTTTGGGAGGTCATGGCAAAAGTTATTTAGATCCATGTCAGCTGTTATATTATTTAAGTTTGTGTTCGAAAACTAGATAAAAAAATTATTATCTTTTGAAACGTTCACAAGAACCAAAACAAAACAGACAATCGAATCGATGTCAATCTGACAGTTTACCGGAAGTAATCTCTTTTTTTTATAAAATTATTACAGCACTGGAAATAGCATTTAGGCCAAATCGGTAAATTCATAGTGTTGTACTCGAACTCCCGGTGGTATATCGGTAAGCTCAATATTTATATCACTATGAGTTGCTAGTCTACCACTAGAATTATAATATCTTTGTCTCTCTGACAAGACATTTTGATTGTGCTAAAAATGTTTGGAATTTTTGCTATGTTGTGTTTACCTACTGAAGCCATTAGACAGAATATAATAAATAATTTAGATTACAAAGTTTATTAACAGAAAATAACCGTGTCGTGTGTCAAATACTATAATTATTTCATGTGTATTATTTTATTGTATGTGATACAACGATGTACTTAGGCATTTTATTTATTACATTTACTTGCTTTATTCAAACTCTACATACAGAACGAAATATTCCTATTGTGATAACGACTTGGAACTTTACAAATGCCACTATAAAAGGTATGTTTTCCTCATTAGTAATATAAAAATAATCCTGTACTTTTTTTAAATTGAATGTTTTTTATATGATTGCGTTTTTATTTGTTAATCATCTAACTCAAAAACAAAAACGAGGCAGCATGGGAAGTGTTAAAAGAAGGCGGAGTAGCATTGGATGCAATTGAGCAGGGAGCAGCGATCTGCGAAGAGCAACAGTGCGATGGCACAGTTGGCTACGGTGGTAGCCCTGATGAAAATTCCGAGACTACTTTGGATGCCCTTATAATGGACGGGTATTAGAATTTTTAGAACTATTCAATACCTAACTGCTTATTATACCTAGCTAATCGTAATCGTTCAAAATTATTGTAACTGTACAATTAAATATTATTGTATGCCTGACTTGGCCATGAAATTATTTTAATTAAGTCGTAGAGTACATAATTATTATGATTTATTATGTTTTTCTACAGAAAACCAGAAAAAGGTTTTTGTATTGTTTTAGGAGAACAATGAATGTTGGAGCTGTTGGATCTTTGCGGGGTATTAAGAATGCTATATCAGTGGCTCGACATGTTTTAGAACACACAAAGCATTCCTTCCTAGTTGGGGAACTGGCTACTCAATTTGCCGTCCAAATGGGCTTCCATAAAGAAAGTCTGGTTACTCCTGAATCTAAGGCAATGTGGAAAAAATGGTTTAACGAGGACCATTGTCAACCCAATTTTTGGCTGGTAATTATTTTCTTCAATTGTTAAAATGCATGTAAGGATTTCCAATTTACTATTGTATCTATAAGTGATTTGTTAATACAATAGTAAATTGGAACCTATATTTACCTATTTTTTGAGATCCAAAGATTACCTAAGTAGGTATCTCATAAATTCATTTATCTTATCTTAGAATGTCAAACCAGATCCAAGACAGTCATGTGGTCCTTACAGCAAACTTGAAGATAAAAACTTTGAAGTGGATGCTAAAGGTCATATCAATGTAGACAGGTTCAATCATGACACGATTGGCATGGTAGCCATCGATACCAATGGAGATATTGCTGCTGGTACTTCAACAAATGGAGCTAAATTTAAAATACCAGGGTGAGAACTACTTAATGTGTTACATAACTTTTATTTCTTTAAATACTTCAGCCTGGACATTTGAAAATTGTTTTCATTTTGTTTTGCAGGAGGATTGGTGATTCACCTATACCTGGATCCGGCGCTTATGCAGAAAATGCTGTAGGTGGGGCTGCTGCTACAGGTGATGGTGATGTAATGCTTCGGTTTCTGCCTAGGTATTGTTAATAAAAATCAAGAATACTTTAGTGGTTTATTTATGTTTTCCTCATGCAGCTCATATTGGTATCTAAACTTTCAGCTTTTTAGCAGTGGAGGAGATGCGCCATGGGTCTTCACCAGACGTGGCAGCGCGGGTGGCAGTTGAAAGAATATCGGGCTACTATCCAGATTTCATGGGAGCTGTTGTAGCTTTATCAAAAGATGGGAAGCACGGTGCTGCGTGTCATGGTATCACCTCCTTCCCTTACGTTGTTTATGATAAGAGTCAAGAAACTTATACTGTTATCAAAGTAGACTGTTCGTGATATGACAATGAATCATGTAAAATAGTATAAATAATAAATATATGACGTTGTATTATACTGAATTAAGTGTTTTTTAAATCCGTTTTATTGTAACTATTCGCATTCAAATTCACCTGAAGTCTAAACGGTTTCGTACGAAATTTGTGCGATTATGTCTAAGAAACCAAGTTCACCCGACCCATAATAACATATAAATAGGTAGATGTAAGTAGTCAAACCGCATCAAATCAAATAATTTATTTGTCAGAAATAGGTGGTTACAGAATAGTTCTTACTAATTAATGATTAATGGAAAGAATTTTGTGCATACGGAAATGTCTGTCTTATTTTACCAGTGAGACCATAAGTTAGACAATCCCTATCCGACATCATGATGTAAGCGTTATTTAGAAACTACCGATTTTTTAAAGAACAAATTATGAAATTAATTCATTATTTTTTATTATTCATTTCTCATAGAAATGAAACGTCTATACAAAATCATGTTTTTAGTCGATTCATGTAAAACAATATATATATGATATCGATTATTCAATTAATCTAAGCTCAAAATTGACACATCCCTATTTTTCCTGCGTGGAGTTTCGGAGCGGAAATTAGGTCCGCGCACCGGCCATTTTGTGTTTGACCGTCTTCTAGCGCACACTGTTCAACGTAAGTTTTCATTTTAATAATTTTATGAAATAGATTCATAATTTATTCGTCTTTTGTTGATAATTCATAAACTCAAGTGCATTTTGTGAGTGTAGCAATTAAATATTTGTAAAATTACTCGTGTTAGTGTTCTAAACGAATAATAACCTCCAATCATTCCCACGTGTTATTTCAATGATGAAGCCAAAAAAACAATTCATTCGTGGTATCTACCATAGTGTTTACACAGTGATGGCCTAAACGCGTCTGATTTTTGTAATATTCATGAATTGGGATTGGTATTTTGGTAATGGGTCGTAATTTCCATGATATCATTTCAGAATGGCGGACGCTGCTCCTGCCGGTGGACGTGGCGGATTTCGCGGAGGTTTTGGTTCTCGAGGCGGTGATAGAGGCCGCGGGGGCCCACGTGGTCGTGGACGCGGTCGCGGACGCGGCCGTGGTCGCGGCAAGGAAGACCAGAAGGAATGGGTGCCAGTAACAAAGTTGGGCCGTTTGGTTCGCGATGGCAAAATTGACAAGCTCGAGAACATTTACTTGTTCTCCCTTCCCATCAAAGAGTTCGAGATCATCGATTTCTTCCTTGGCCCATCCCTCAACGATGAGGTCTTGAAGATTATGCCAGTACAGAAGCAGACGCGTGCCGGTCAGCGCACGCGCTTCAAGGCGTTCGTGGCCATCGGAGACAACAACGGACACATCGGGCTGGGCGTCAAGTGCAGCAAGGAAGTCGCCACTGCTATTCGCGGAGCTATCATCCTTGCCAAGCTGTCGGTCCTGCCAGTCCGCAGAGGCTACTGGGGTAACAAGATCGGAAAGCCCCATACCGTTCCTTGCAAGGTGGGTTATCATTGATCTTAAATTTCATATTCTAAATAAATGCATGATTCACATATCTTTTATGATGAAAACTGATAACAAATTCATTCGTGGTATCCTCTTGAGGTTCGTCCAATGAAGCTTTTTATGCGTCTGATTCTTATAATTACTTCCATATGTTCAAATATAGTTTCTTCTTCCCTATTAATTTGTTGAAATATGTTTTCAGGTTACCGGCAAGTGCGGTTCAGTCACCGTGAGGCTGATCCCAGCGCCCCGTGGTACCGGCATTGTGTCTGCTCCCGTCCCCAAGAAGCTGCTGCAGATGGCTGGTGTCCAGGACTGCTACACCTCGGCGCGTGGCTCCACCGGCACCCTTGGCAACTTCGCCAAGGCCACCTACGCCGCTATTGCTAAGACCTACGCCTACCTCACCCCTGACTTGTGGCGCGACATTCCTTTGACCAAGTCCCCCTACTCTGAATTCAAGGTCTAGATGGTGGTCATTGAATTTCATGTTATGAAATAATATAACACAATAACATATTTTTTTTGTTTTATTTTAATTATTCCTACAATATTCAACAAGTTCATATTGGTAGAAATCTAAATTATTTTCTGCTAGAGTCAAGCTCGTGTAACTACTATTCTTCTAGTAACTTTATAATATTAGTTACAAAATAAATGATTTTCACTCAATAAATAAATTATTTTGCAGCAGTAGAGTAGGTATACACAATACACATACATAAACCTGCCCATATAACTATACCTAACTTATAAATAGGAAGGAATAGAAAATATAAAATGTGGGGTAAGTAGGGTGATGCTAAAATAATTACAACCCACATGCACACCATGTGTGAGCATGACGTGAGAATTCAAAGTAATAAATAGGACTTACAGACCAGTAATTGTCTGTCTGTTCAACTAGGAGTACAACCTTTTGCACATCAATTGAATTAGACTATTTTTACCTAATTGGGTAAATAGGTACTACTTTTAATTAAAAGTCAAGACTTTATTATGAACTTTTATTAAATTCTTTAACTTCTTTTTCAAACAGATCCATAGTGTGGTCACAAACTTTCTGAAGATCTTTTAGCCCTCGTTTCAGTATTTCTAACGCTGGTGTCTTTCTTGTCTGTATCCTGAAGTGCATTTTGGCTTCAGCTGGGTGTGGCACTGTGTAGCCACAAAATTCTACTTCTTCACTGCAAATAAAAAAGATGAGTTTAAAAAAATAAGTACTAGGTATTTTAAGTTCAATTTAGAACTTGGCTACAACAGGATGAGATGTCGTCAAAATGTTTGAAAAATAAGGCGTACAGGTCAGCATGCAAAGGATTTAATCATTTCTTATGGAGGACATGTTGACTAGATCTTTGAAGTGATTAGTCGAGGTTGCTCTAATACTTCTGAATACAAAGATTGAGGTAATCAATAAATGATTTAATTTCTAGATGCCTTTGTTATCATATATTATATTTCTGTATTTTTGTGTGAGGAATAAATCATTTATTATCAAAAAACAAAAAAAAAAATTAATATACTTACTATCCATTAATAATACATTTTAAAGCATTTCCTAAAGTGTGGCTCTCATTTTGAAAAACGTATGTGCGGCAAGTTAAGCCAGAATCTTCATCACCGGGTAGCTGAAACAAAACAATTTTTGATATAGATTTATTGTACTATGTTTTCCATACTTGAAATATATAGTTTAATTAATACAATATAAATATTTATTAACAAAACTTAATTAAAAATATTATTGACTAACATGAAAATTAAAGTAATATTAGGTACATACTTCTGAGATTTTCATTTTATGCAGTGGTTTCGATGAACACTTTTAATAAATAACGTTTGCTTTTGTAGTGATGAAGTATCTTTTCCAAAAACGTATGTTTCACTAGTATTATTTTTCATAATTTTATCACCACGATTTTTGAGGTTATGTTGATTACCACAGACAATGAATGTTATGACAATTTACTTCTTAAACTTTATTTTTTAAGCACGGGCTTTGGACCAATACCATAAAGCTAAAATTTTCTGGCAACTTTTTGTCGGCTTTTCTTTCAGCTAATGGTGCGGGTACACTATGCGGGAAATTGGCCAAGCCAAGTCAATGTGAACACATACTTAGTAAGAACTCGACAAGTTTCTTCATCCTCACCCCACAGTCGGCAAATGCGTCCAAGTCAACTTGGCGAACTCCGCGCTACCAGACTAACGCCCGTATTCACAAACGATGCTTGCTTATGTGAATTAGAAAACGGAACGCACAGCGCTGAATAGAGCTTTGTGATTGGTTCGTGTGTCACCCTGTGCGTCCACGCGCACTGTGAGACCTCATAGTAATGTTTGTGAATACGGGTATGAGTTACTAATAACATGAAGTATGGAAGAGGAAATTTTATTTTTTGTGTGTTATAAGATTTAGAGAGCAAATTTTAATAATATTACCTTCTCCAGACTACACTGGAAGATAGAAGAGACCGTAGCCGTAGCGTAGTGGAACTCTAAATAAAATTGTTATGTGACAGAGAGGATCGTTCGTTTCAGCCAAATGACGTCCACTGCTGGACAAAGGCCTCCTCCAAGGTTTTTCACAATGCACGGTCCTGCGCTGCCCGCATCCAGGTTCTTCCCGCGACCTTTACTAGATCGTCGGTCCACCTAGTAGGAGGCCTTCCCACGCTACGTCTTCCAGCCCGTGGTCGCCACTCGAGAACTTTTCTGCCCCAACGGCCATCGTCTCTACGAGCTATGTGCCCCGCCCACTGCCACTTGATTTTAGCAATTCTGCGAGCTTCGATGTGATGATTTACTGTATGCAGGTAGCAAGGTAGATGGAGTTTTAAAACCTCGGTTTTTAATGATCCCATGGACACGCCAGTCTTAAAGCAAAGCACTTGACAAAAATGCGGGCCTGGGTATATTAGTATTTAATGTAGGACGTAGGTACATACTTGTGATAATTTTATTGATAAGTACTTAAGTATAAGTAAGATACAAGTTTATTGATAAGTTACTTAAATAGGTACTAATAAAGTAGTTAAGGTTTTACTGCCTACGTGGATCAATGTTATAATATCTAGAAATAAATAAATTGATTTGACTTCTGAAAGGCATAAGTAGATAGGTATTTAAAATATTATTGTTTAACTTGTTTATACATAGGTAGGTTTATATGGAAATGTAGGATTTAAATAAGCTCTTAGATAAACTCAAGTAATCATGAAGACATCTACCACATAATGAAGTGCTTGCTACAAAGTAATTTATCTTTATATCCTTTGTCACCCGCGGCGGTGCCTCGAGAGAATTTCATCATTGTGCTCATGGGTGCCGGCAAAGTGATCTTTCTCAGCATAAATTAAAGTTTGTGGGTTCCCAGACCTTAACGTGAGACGTAGAGTGTCTTCGTGACAATTTATACCTATGCGACGCCGTTACCCTTCCATTTATATCAGCCTCCAAATATGGAGGCAAACCTACCTGCAAACACCGCATATTTACTTAGGCAATATCGAGGTAATGAACAAACCTGTCTGGGTTTGAAAGGAAACGCGTAAGGGATGAGGGTTGGCAATCAAGTCTCAAATTGTCTTGTGCCTATATTTGGAGGCGTGTGGGTGCCCTCGGCTTTGGCTGTCACTGTTTTGGTTAGGGAATTGGGCAAGCTGTTTTGTGTGCCTACCCAACATTTGAGTAGGACCCAACATATCCTCTTAAGTGGCATTAGTTATCGTACCTATAACTTAAAACAAACAGTAGGTTTTGATTTATTCTACCTTATCCTTAAATTATAATGTTTTGATGAAAGTTATGTAGACTGATGTAAGTATCCATATGAAATCTACTTTTGATCTTCGATAGCAAAAAATAAAAAATCATCAACCTCTCACACCAACGTTTGAAGTTTAAGTGAAAATAATAGCCATGTTTGCAATTTCTTTCCCCTCGCTGATTCCATTGCTTTTCAACACAAAAGCGTCTGACGGTCGGCGCAAAAGAGATTTATGCGGCCTTCTTTTTGGAACCCCGTTCGTGATAGTGAGCGAGCGAGCTAGGATTAGCTTCTAGCTTTCGAGTGGTATGCGTCATTAGCGAGCAAATAGCTCCAGTAACAGTTCCATTCTCTATGAATTCAGGAAAGCAGCACGTTTTCGCAAACTTTTTTGCAGAGATCCACTCGCTACATAATTTCATCGTTAGGTAGATACGATCTCCACTATATTATTGTCGTGAAACAGTGGAAGGGTTAATGCTTAATATTATATTGGGTGGATTGTGTACCTACTGAAAATTACTCTCTGGAAGCCAACTTACTGAAAATAATTGAATTTTCAGTTGTTTTTTAACAACTCTCTTACGCAACGATCCCTGTCAATCGTAAAAGTTAATTTGGGTTTCTGGGTTCTATTCAAAGGTGCGTGCGGATACTAATCTAAATAAAATGTAATGTTTAACAAATTGTTTGCTATGTTAACCTTAACGGCAGCAGGGCGCAGCGATGTTGGCGTGTAACAATCGCTGGGTCAGCATACCTCGTGCCCATAAAACGTAACGGTAGACACATAAAGTCAGTAATGGAAGGTAGGCCTTTATTAAGACACTGCCGCATGGGTTTTACTTAACCATTACGTGTCAGAGATAGGATCGGTGCGTGACAGGGCTGAGTTTAGGTAGTTAAATTTGAATAAAAACAACTCTACACACTTACTTAATTTAAATTATTTTATCAATACGCTACAAGTAATGGTATTACTAAGCTTCCTTCAGTAGGTATTCATCTAAATCTAATATACGATCAAAGAGTACATTTAAACCTTTTTAGAAAATCACATTAACTACCTACGCTCTTGCTACCAAAAGTTGCTGGATAAAGTAAGCCAAACGCCTGAAGCTGAACTATTCACAAAATAGGGCTATTCATAAAAACATTATTATATTGTTAATATAAATGAAAATTATCTTCTACTTTGATAAAGGAAGCAACCGAGGATGCCAGCTGTAATTTTGTTTAGCAATTTAATGATCCGTTCGAATTGTGCCGTCGAAGGATGCCAAATATCGCCGCGGGCCGAGCCCAGCCCTGGCGAATACCTGGAATTCCAGGATCCGCTGAAAGCCGTTATTTAGCTCCGGCACGAGTAATTATTAGAATAAATGCAAAATATAGCGCGGTTGACGCTGTTTGAGAGCCGTCTGTCGCGTTAGCACTTGCGGTTGTTTAAATTAATGAACACGTCCCTGTGAATAAATTTCAAGGGCTTTTCTCGAGGAACTTCTAATGTCGGTTAATAAATTTCATGGCCCATTGCAACTTCTGTACAATCAAGTCCTACAGCTTTCACGCTAATTCAACCTAGCTAGAAAAGGGTTGGGTGGTGTCGGTGGAATTTACAATGAGGAAACCGAAGCTTAGTATCGGCGTACAGGCAGATAGCGGGACATTTCTCTAAATTAATTTTCACCATTGTAGCCAAGGAGGAAAATCAAATTAACTTATTTTTAACTAACAACGAAATACAGGAGTTCGAAACTGTAAATCGACTACCATTCAGGGCAAAGTGAATGTCAGAAGACAAAAAAGTTGTAAAACTTTTAGAGCAGTATTGCCAATGATTACGGCTACCGCAACGGTATCAACTTTGGTTTATGCTTGAGATAAGACGCCTGCAGGTTTTATTAAGGCTTACTACACCAGTCAAGGCGCTACGTGACGTCATAAACCAAATGTGTGTACAACAAAGCTATCCGTAGTCACGTAATAAAGACAAACGCAGTCGTGTCACGTGACACATTATTAAATTGCAAGAAAACAAAGCAGGCAGGAAGAGGAACGTACCTAAATAACGACATGAATATGAAATGATGTTATCTCTAATAACTACCTAAGTAAGGCATAAGTGTATTATTTTATAAGGTAAAATTTTCTCGATCTGTACATACCGGTGCTTATTCAATGACAAATCGATGATGTTGTTTGATATCAAACAACATCATCGANGACATATACATATAAAAGGAGAAACTGACTGACTGACTGACAGATCAACGCACAGCCTAAACGGCTAAACATAGGCACTTGAAATTTGGAAGGGACGTAGTTTAGGTACCGTAGAGGTGCACTAAGAAAGGAATTTCCGAAATTCCCACGGGAACGGGAATTATCGGAAAAATTCTTTTGTATGAAAAATCTAAACCGCTTAACTTAGATGCTTGAAATGTGGTGTGCAGGTACCTTAGTAAACTTAAAGCTTAGGTACAACAGGATATCGCAAAATTCCCACGGGAACGGGAGTTAGCGGGAAAAAACATATGTATGAAAAAATCTAAACTGCGTAAGATAGACGCTTGAAATTTGGCATGCAGGTACCTTAGTAAACTTAAAGCTTAGTTACAACAGGATATTGCAAAATTCCTACGGGAACGGGAGTTAGCGGGAAAAACATTTGTATGAAAAAAATCTAAACCGCTTAAGATAGATGAAGGGAGTAAAACGGGATCTACGCGTACGAAGTCGCGGGCGGTCGCTAGCTATCATCTATCTTCTATCTAATCTAAATATATAAAAGGAGAAACTGACTGACTGACTGACAGATCAACGCACAGCCTAAACGGCTAAACGTAGGCACTTGACATTTGGAAGGGACGTAGTTTAGGTACCGTAGAGGTGCACTAAGAAAGTAGGAACAAAATTCCACGCGGGCGAAGCCGCGGGCGGAAAGCTAGTTTCACATAAATGAGGGCAACATACACACATTTTACTGATCAAATTATTGCCTTTACATTATTCTGTAACAAAAGGAAGGTCTAGTAGACTATCGTTGTTTCGGAGGAATAGGTAATATCTCTAGTCTATAATTTGAATGAAGGCTGNTACAGTCACATTTACAAAAACTCTAATTTAACAGAACATTATAATTAGTTGACTTGAAACACCGCTGAAAGTTACTAATGAAAATGTTAAATCCAACAAGTTCAAGAGACTTGGCGGAACTTTTGGGTCTCCAGCGACTGTCCCATGGCAGGAGGGTACAGAGACTCTACTCTAAACAGCGGTTTCGATTTTCTTCACTCTATTGTCTCTATCACTCATCAAGCAGTTATAAGAGAGAGAAACATTTGAAAATCTTTTAGGAGTAGGTACCGCAGGCCACAACTCCGCGACCTGTCGGTGTGACAACATGTTACAAGGAAGTAATCAAACTTCCAGTTTGAACACCGATACCTGGAGAACTAATTTTGAACCAATTTTCGGGGATAGATCTGAAACCTCTATGGAAATGTGTTTGTTTGAATAACGTTATGCCCCGATACACAAAGTCCATTAGATACAGGATGTCAGTGTGAGTGCTAATTTTGGGACATTCTGTATTGCTTTTGCGTTTAACTATCCTCCACAGGATTCCCTTTACATGTCGGTTAAGTAGTTATTTCTGAAGGTAAAGTCGTAATCATAATTCGACAGGAATTAGTTTTGATATTTTTCGACAGGAAAACTGGAAGACATAAGCTGAGATTCATCATACCTCTTGCTTTTTCAACTGGCAACCCTATAACGAATGCGAGTGTTGACATCGCCGGCGGCAGGATCCTGAAACTTTATTATATTACGTCAGTTAGTGCAAGAGGAGCTAAATTTTCACATTAAAGCCTATCCCAAAAGTTTCATTGCGGTTGTTATGAAATTCTAGGGATATTTTAATACTTTCGCTACCGAAATACGAGTTTTATTAAGGTTAGAAGTTAGTTAGAGATCGCGTAGCCGTTGGTAAAATTTAGTGTTGTAGTGCATAGTTAGTTATGTACCTGAATAGAATGTTCAGAGTTATCTAACTTTGATAGAGGTAGGTACTTCTAACTATCAACAACAATAGTCATACAACATTTACTAACGAGTTAAATTCATCCGTAGGTAACTAGGTAAGAAAGAACAAACTTTATTTCACATAAATGGGGGCAACATACACACATTTTACTGATCAAATTATTGCCTTTACATTATTCTGTAACAAAAGGAAGGTCTAGTAGACTATCGTAGTTTCGGAGGAATAGGTAATATCTTTAGTCTATAATTTGAATGAAGGCTGTAGGAGCGCTCGAAATGCCTAAACGTTACATAGTAAATTAGATTTTACATAAGGCTTAAACTTGGTTGTAAAATATTATGTTTCAGGCTTTTATGGCTGCAGTAAATATTTTATGATACCTATGTATTGGAAGGCACCGAAAATTTACTCGTGGTGCCAAAGATAAATGTGAATTTTAATGATTAACGCCCGTATTTACAAACATTACTATCGCACAGTGCGTGTGGATGCACAGGGTCACACACGAACCAATCACAGATCTCTATTTAACGCTGTGCCAATTTGCTGCTTCACTTAAGCAAGCATCATTTGTCAATCCGGCTGAAAAGAATTAGCCTACATCTTCAGATCAAAGACAAAACCTTGAGAATCTTCTTACGTCATCATAACACATCTATTTTTATACTCGTACTACCTGAAAAACACTTCGTTATGATAATATGTGGGGCTTTCGGGTCTTAACGATAAAGGCATAAAATAAGGGAGGCAAGTTGTTAACTCCCGTAGAGTCGGGATTCTTTCGGTCGGCAGCGCCGCGCAGATGGCCGGCGCGCTCCAGTGGCCCGAGATGACTCAAATGGGATGAATAATGAAATCAATGGACCAGCGCCATAATCGATTAGTTTATTCTAATTTGTCCGATTTACAATCGATTAGAGACGCTGATTTGGTGGTAAGAGATTTGTCGGCTGAAAGTTGTGGATGAATTTTTCTTTCTTTTTAAACGTGGCCTGCGGCAAACCATTTTATTTGATGTTCAAATGTTTTATGTCATGATATGGGTACTGTACTGTACTGTACGTTTTACTGTACTCTAATAAAATTAGAATACCTAGAGAGTATTCGTATAATATTATGGATGATTGAATGAAATAATCAAAGTTGATTACACTCTTTAATTATCTTGTCATAATATTACAGGCATCGAACTTTCCGGCTATGATAATCTTGAAATACCTACTTGCGGAAATTAAAATGACAGATGATAAATTCAAACGATATAAAGTTTCTGGCAATGGCACGAGAAAATGTAGAGGATATTTTTACTATAACTTTCGTCATTTATATCCCACGACAGTTTTTCACTTGGGCTATTAAGCCTTAATGCTTTCCATTACGATTTTTCTCTTTAATCTGAAATGTTTTAATGGGAGTTTTCCCATTTTATTTATGGGGAGATTGGTGACAGAATTTACTTTAAACATCTTTATATAACTTGTCATCAGTAAAGATTACCAAAAACAATATAAAGATTATTTTATTTCCTTAGTAGAATTTATTAATTGATTCAGAACGTATGTGCACATATAAATCACAGTACATAAGGCGAAATTAATGCCATTCGACTTTACTGCATTTAATTTTAATTTTCACAAAAAACCGTTTTAAATTGTAAGGAAAATAATGTCTCAGTTATGGTAATTTAAACTTATTATAGCGAGAACAATTAATTCTTTCACTGCACTGGCAAGGCAGGTAATTAATAATATTCTCATAAAATTAACGACTACCATAAATAAATTAGCATGGCATGCAATTTCATAAGAATAAGCTTTACTTATATTAGGGTTGAATGCTGCACAGAAAAATTTCTGGACAGTTAATGTTAACTTTTCTTTGCGGACTAGACGTAAGAAAATGAAATTTAAAAAGCGCTGAAGATGGCGACGATTTTTTCCAGACTAGCAAAACAGAACCTCGAGGAATAAAGCAAATATAGTGCAGCTAAGCTCGATAGATTTGATAAGTTTTAAAGAATAGATTCAAGCTATTTTTTCCAACTTCAATATTGAATTACCTACAGGCTTGAGTTTGAATCGTTTTAGACTGCGGGTCTTTCTCTGACTTTTCTATAACTTCCAAAAGCTTGTAGGCCGATTGGCAAATAAATTCAAGCTTGTATTTTTTCCAATTTTCAATATTTTACAGGCTTGAGTTTGAATCGTTTCAGACTGCGGCTTTTTCTCAGACTTTCCATCACTTCCAAAAGCCTGTAGGCCTGTAGGCCGATTAGCAAATTAGTCACGTGGGCCGCGCCGCACCCGCGTCAGGCGGATAATTTGATTGGAGCCCGACAACAGGCTGACCGACCCTCCGTCGGTCGTGCACAGGAATGTTCCGAAATTGCAATGCCAAATACACACGTAGTATAGCAGTTAAAGGGTTAACGTGCCTGCTAACTGGTTTGGCTTGAAGGTGGAATATAATTGATTATTCTGAACTAGATGACTTCTATCAGATAATAGTTCTAAATAATATCATAGAATGAGTAACAAATACAAAATAATACCTGCCAGATAATACCTACGTAAAGCGGTGGTCGATTATCGAGAAAATTTTGTCGAGATATTCTTACTTTAATTAGGAGTAAATTATCGCCAAAGAGTATTTTTCCATATTATAAAAACGGTACTGGTTACGATATTAAATGAAAACTCTTTCTGAAATATCTTACAGTTAAACACCCTGTATACCAGAAAGTCATCTTCAAATCAATATTCCGTGTAAAGAGTTGATCAATTTAGCCTGTCTCTTCGCCGCACCCATTTCAAGTCGACATCATTTTATTGATTCTGTCATTTCGATAATAATCGGCCATTTCACGCTGACTATGACAAGATCATGACTTGTATTTGCGATTAAACTAAACTTGAGTATGATTTGTAGAAAGATATTCTGTCTAAGTAAACAGACCTAAGTCAAAATTTTGAATGTTTATCACGTAGCATTATAAGATTGTTGTACTAGTTCAAGCGATTGAAATAAATACGTTCTTATTTTCGAATTGACAGCAAAAACTAGGAGCTCTACAAAATTATTTATCAGTAGAAACAATCGTCCCCAACTTTATAAATACCATTATAGGTTGCTATACTGTCGAATACCATTCACTTAACGCCAAAGTTGTCCGGTAATTGTGAGTATCTTTCACACATTGGGAACATTTCCATTACTTAATAAAGCAGTTACACCACCCAATATCTGTCTACCCCAGGAATAGGCTCTGATCAGATTACAGCCTCCCGCTTGACCGGGATGATTTGATTGAATCCGGTCAACAGGCACCCGGAGATCTCGGGTGTTACTGACTCCAACTCGGCTAATTCGATTGTGCAGTTCGCTGTTCTGGCACTTATTATGAACGATGGAAATACGAAGAAATGCCGAACAGAAAAAAGGGAAGACCCATGCGAAAATGACTGTGATGATACTTTGTGCGTAGAAATTGATTTGCATTTGTTTGTTCGATGGAAAACAAATGTATTACGTACCTATTTCAAACCTCTGCTCTAATGTGAACCGTAAACATCTGTCGTACGAGTTAATGTCGTCCTTATATTCCGTCAACTAAAGCAAAAGTTATAATGTTTTAGGATTAACACACTTCCTCAGACCCAAAAGTTTGTAATCAAATTTCTAAAGAGTCATCCCGGTATTCAGCACACTTTTCACATCTACATAATTTTCAAATGTGTACATAACTTTTCTCTAGTGTACCTTTCTGACCTAATAAACAGAAACTTAGGCATACGAGTTGTAACTTTCCGCCCTGTCTCTCTAAGTAATGATTTTTATTCAGTTGGGATACAGGAGTTTCGTTTTCCTACTTTCGTATCCACGTAAAATGTATTGTGATTTTATTTGATATGATAATCTGAAAAAGAAGTTACAGCGATGAAATTGTCAACGGTATCTTAAAGGAATATTCAAATAGGACAATGTTATGTAAGTAACTAAAGATCTAATCAACGTTGAGATCTTTATAGAACAATGCAAAGGTAACTCGCTATTTCTTAAGGCAATCTANAAGTCGAACCTTAATTTCGAACTCCTCCTATGTTCTTCTGATTAATTTCGTTGCGGGTCCAATGACAGTTTAACTTTCCCCCGGGACAAACTTGACCTTCATTGGTTGGGTTTTTGTGGCGGTCAAGCTGTAGATCCTGGCTACACAGGAGTTGCAGTGGTGGGAACGAGAGGTGGGAATAGTCCCGTATATTTCTTAAGGCAATCTATTTTACTTATCCAGTTACTGCAGGTGTACTGAACTTGTCGCTCTACACAAAACCTAATCCAAACGAAATGAAAACGAATTAACTGACATTGCGAAGTATCAGGGCCATAAACAAAGGCCAATTCCTTGTAGAACGGTGAAAATGAAACCAGCCAGCTGGAAGTTATTGGGGTCCTGGATTAATTAAAGTTTCACTAAACACCGTATCTAAAGGTCAGCGAACTTTATTTGACATGCAATCAGGGGCAGCCGAAGAATAATATGGTCCTTAACAGATATAAATGGCACATCTATAAATGATTAACTAGCTTTGGTCGCCCGCTACGCGGGCTACAAAAGCTAGATCTGCGATGCTGGATTTTTTCTGCCATATCTCCTTCTGTCCGTCCTTAACTTTAAAGACACCCATGTCGAAAAAAATACTTTTCCCCGTAGCTCCCAGTGTTGCCAGGTGATCGAGATGAAAATGGTCAAATGTCATTTGCACGACCCCTTTGCAGGAGGCGTCGTCCAAATTTTTGACCGAAGGTCGCTATTTCTACTTTCGACATTTTTGAACCAAATCTCCTAAGGTATGGCAACACTGGAGAAATTTCTTCACCCAAGCGAAACCTCTCAACAGGACACACAACCGCCTCATACAACTCGACTTTACGAAACTTACGTACTCGAAAAATGAATTCCAAAATTTCGAAATTTTCAACTTTTTACAAAATAGCCGCCCTCGCCGCCGCCATCTTGATTTTTTGACATTTCGGATTTTTCCCATAATCTGGGTCGTATATCCGACCAAACGTCATTTTTATTTTTTTTCTGCCACAATTCTTTCTGTCTGTCACTAACTTTAAAGTCACCCATGTCGCAAAAAAAACTTTTCCCCATAACTTTCAGTGTTGCCAGACTTTTTTGATAAAAATGGTGAAATGTCATTCGGGTCCCCAAACGTCACCAAACTGCATACCAACTTTTTGGAATTTTTGGAAATTTCCATTTTCTACTATCCGGGGCCGTGGTGGAAAATTTTCTACCAAAATGGTAATTTTTTTCCGATTCATGGCAACACTCGAATAACAGACCAACAATCGCCCGGAATATTGTACCCCACTCCGGTGTCGACATCTACCGGAAAATTGCTGTCAAACTTTGACAATTTTTATGCTCGCAACAAAATGGCCGACAGCTCAGCCGCCATCTTGTTTTTTGATAATCTGTCAATGAGGCTCGAAATCAGACTATATACGTAAGAAAAACTCAAAAGAAGTTTTAAAAAAAAATGACGCATCTCGGAATGACACCTCTCCAAACACACCCCTGAAAACGCGTTTTCAATCCAAGATGGCGGCGCGGCCATTTTGTTTTTCCGTTTTTTTCTAACATTTTTCAACACACCTTGGCAACCCCAACAAACCACCAAAAAAGAAAAAATTCAGGACCAAAGACAGAAAAGTTTGTATTTCAAAAAGTGCCGCCATTTTGTTTTTTGGTTCAAAAAATCTAAAAAACCTGCGTGTTGAAAAATCTAGTTTAAAACAAACACCAACAAGTTTACCCCTCTCCCCTCTAAATACCCCAAAAATACCCCTGATCAGTGAGTGAGTGAGTCAGTGAGTGGTAATCGAGCTTTATACAGGGTGGAATCGATAAGTGATCTCACTCGATTATTTCCAAACTATACAAGATATCAATAAACTAGTTACTGATCCTGGAAGTGCTTCATGAGCTCTACCAAACGGTATTAATAATAGGTTACAGAATAAACTGGATCTATCCGAAAATTCAATGTTTCCAGCTTCCATACATTTGGTAAAGTCACATTATTTTAAAAACTACACATGATATCGTAAAACTGATTACTGATTCTAAAAGTGCTTCACAAGCTCTATCCAACGGTATCAATAATAGGTTACAGAATAAACTGGATCAATCCAAAAATTCAATGTTTCCTTTTTTCATACATTTGTACTACCACATTCATGACACTCATCTCTTGACAATATTATAGCAAGTAAAGCCTAAAACCAATGTTTTCCATGAATAATTTAAAATAAAAATACAATTTACGAGTTTATTTTAAGAGTTTATTAATAAATAAAAAAAATACACTTCTAATATTGTGTGTCTGGCATACATTTAGTATGAAGCTGGAAACATTGAATTTCCAGATAGATCCAGTTTATTCTGTAACCTATTATTGGTACCGTTTGAAAGAGCTCTTGAAGCACTTTCAGGATCAGTAATCAGTTTTTTAATATCTTGTATAGTTTAGAAATAATTGAGAGAGATCACTTAACATTTCCACCCTGTATAGTATAGATAGAAGATACCTACTATGTATGTTATTTGATTGTTTTTTAAAAACCTACCTGTAATTTCATACATAAGTACCCACAGACAGGTAGATATTTATTAATTTGATTTATGTCACTTATTACGAGTAATACCTGTCATACATACCTACTCGTACATGACAACATCATTAAATTCACATCGTCGTAAATTGATGTTATAATTTTCAAAGAACACGCAGCGTCTCGGGTTGCCGCAACACATTTACTGATATTATGTAAATTTCGTCAGAGAATTAAATATTTGAGAGTGCCATACGCCTTATTTACGCATCGCTCGTCAAAGGAATCGCGTGAAACATTCTAAATTCACGTATTAAGGAGCTTATCTGTGCGAAAGTGCTGTCACCTCCACGATTCATTACTTTGTTATTTATGCAAATGGGATTTTAATGCTCGCAGAAGAAAATCTGACTGCCTCATACTCACGAGTTACTTTGTCAACATGTTACTTACATGTTAGAACGAAGCAAGCAAGAGTTGCTTGCTTCTAACACAAAATCTTCAAGCCTCACAAAGTGGTCTGTTCTAGTAGTCTATTTATTTGCGTTGAATGGAATTTAATAATATTTCAATTAAGTACAAAACTAAAATGATAAACAGCTAGGATAATGAATATAAACAATAATGGTTGTTCCAACTGGTTCCAAGTACTCCAAATAAATAGCCCCAAAGCTGAGCTTGCTCTAGTTAAATAAACGCAGGTGCGCCGTGCCGGTTAAATAAAGTAAATCATGTAAACAAATGTGTACATAAATAGTTAATCACAGTGTTGGTTTGTGGATTACAACTCTCTTCGCGGTGAACATCTCCTTCTCTAGCTCACTTGCAGTCGAGTCGACTAAATGAGTTGTGGACTGGACATTTTGACCGACCTGTAACTTATTAAGTAATGTCTCGGTGCCCCATAGCATGACTAGTACCTAGTTAGTTAGTATACATTACGCAGTATTTATTACAAAACGGCGCTGTTTTTGAAAATGGCTAGCCGTTATGTAATACGGCGGATAATACAATCAGACTGCGACATACATAAGAAGTCTTTGACATCAATTTAGAATGATCCAGGGAAGATTCCTCGTGAATCCTTTGAAAACGAATGCACTTTCATTTAGCGGTGCAATTTATTCCAGTCCCAATACTTTTTCTGCAGTCCACGAGCGAAGACGCCGGAAGGAATAAAATGTCTCTAAAGAAATAAAGCAGCCATCGAACAAGTTGAAAGATAAGGGTATTAAGTAGACGCTGTAAGTTTAATCTTAAAGGAAAGGTTATTCAAAAGACAGTTATCCTTTAGTCTTAGAGTATGGAAGTAATACCCTGATAAAACTAAGTAATTAAGAAGATCTTTGAAGTTCCACTGTGGTTTCTAGTTAGGTAGTTTAGGTTCGTAGAAGTTGGCTTAGAATGCTACTCATAATTAGGTATGATGCTTGGCTTCGTTTATTAACACAAATATTTATTTAGCTTTTTTGTCGAATTTTCTCGACGATACCAGAACTAGAAAGAAGATTCATTTATCCGAAGTGTAGCAACTCCAGATGAAGATAGCTGAAAGTTATTAAATTAACAAATTCCTGCCCTCGTATCGGGGTGCCAGTGGCGATTAAAAGTTTTGTGTCTCGCCCAGCTCTTAATTCAATTTTGGAAAATTCTCGTTAGGCCGTGATTTGGTTTTTTCGACCCTGGTTTAGAACTTTGAATACGGTTACATGTTTATGTAACATTATCGGTCGCACATATTATTATAGGTATGTTTTTAGCCTAAAATAATATTTTTGGTAGTTTTAGTAAATGGGCTGAAGAACTTGAGCATTTTCTTTTCCATAAAATATACAAAAAAGAGAACACTCTCGGAGAAGATAATTGAAATATTTGATTTTTCATAGAGATTGTACTCATAGTTTATTTATTTAATAAAAAAGTCTTATGTTTAAACGACTTTTCAGAGCATTTTAAAGTTTCTCACACGAGACGATGCCCTTTGTCTTTCTAATCAAACAAAAGGCATTTACTATCTCAGAACCATACCTTGTTAACTAAGATGAAGGATGACTTTCATGACTTAGAGACGGTGCCTCTGAATTGAATGGGGAATGGTTTGGCGAGCTGATTGAATCGGAGTTGGACGGGGCAACAATTTTCTCATTGAGAATTCCAGGAGCATTTCGCACCGAAGAAAGGTTGATTTTACAGCCAAAATGGCTCTGGAAAATGCTGTAAAGATGGTTTACTTGTACTAAAATGTTTGCGCAGTTCTACTTGGTTAGTTAGAACTTGATGAAGAGTCATTTGCGACAATGGGATTATGGGACCAAAAAAGATTGATGAAATCAAAATTATTGTGAGCTTTGGAGGCATTAAGTACAAAATACGGTTGCTATTTAAAAGTTTCTCGAAGTTTTTACATAAAATATGAAAGAAAAAAACTTCTTTTAAATATATTGTGTACAAATAACTTGTTATCAACGAACTATATTTTAATGAAGATTAGGTACTTGCCACATTAAATATCCAGACTGAGGAGAATTATCGGCTGAAATCATAGCCCTTGCCAAGAGGATTAATGATCCAATTAGGATTGCAACATTTGAGTTCAACGGGCTAGAGGACTGTCTTCAGTAGAGCGAATACAACTAAAATAAATATAAATATAAAATTATATGTATAGAGATTTGGGTACTTTTAAAATTAAACTGACGTGGAACACAAGTTTATTTAAAGACTACAGAACGTACACTCGTTAATTTTGGCATTCAGAACGTCCTGATGCGAGATTTATGGCTCAATCTATGAGTCGTGAATGAATGATTTATTGACCAAGATTTATAACCGAAATGCAATGTGTCTACATGAAAACCTAAATTCATTTTTAGTTTGTTATTTTAAAATATTATTTAATTAAACAATTTGGTAACTGTAAGTCCTAGTTGGACAACTTAACTCCAAGTCATTATCTACATTAGTGCTGTTGTCCGTTCTGAATATACTCGTCCAGAAACCCAGTTTTATGGGTGCTGTACTAGCCAGATGCGGTTGCGTGTGTCCGACCTATACTTTTTTAATAAAAACTTTATAGTTCTCGTAAACTTTTAGCTCACTTTTATGTTTCTTGCTTAATGTTCTTGCCTAGAGGATAATACGACTATATTATCGCTTTGTCCTTTCCAAAGTGTACAACGACGTAACTCACAAATTCGAGAAAACAGCAATTTGACGATTTGGGTACGCGGTAACAACATGTAGCGCAAACTTTTCACCATTCGATCTAAGTGAATTGCGATGTGGGTTTGTTAAATATCTTTATGATACACAATGTACGCAGTTGAGCTGTTTATAATGACAGTTTCTGCTGTTGTTTGGGCAAAATGTGTCGGTAAAGGCCAAGGGATGGTATTAATTTGAAATTTACGATACTAATTCACAGTAAATGTTTTGGTTGTAGATATTGCTGTACTATTTCGACGGCACCGTATTAATTTGTTAAACAAAAAGGACAAACTAACAATAGAATAAATTATGCTACCTATGAAAAATGAATGCTAAATTGACTTATACTTTTTTCTCATTCGGATGTCACTATATTCCAAACCACAGCAATTTTAATTAAAACTAAATTAGTGGATAATCTCTGTACTGATATCATTTAAAATAAAAGTGAATTGTTTTAATCAGAATCGGGTTCAGTGCGGTCCCAATCTCATTCGTAGGCTTAAGCCCCAATAATATTTACCGTGTTAATTGTTAATCCGGCCCGTTATTTTTTAATGTCCGTCTTAACCGTAAGGCATTGTAGGCAGTAAACCGATTTATTTAATCGCTTTAAGTTTAATGATTCGCGGAAATGGCTCCTAGTACGGATGAGCTTTATAAGTACCTAATAAAGCTACCGTACATTGATCTGTGGAGTGTATAACGTTTGGATCCAGAAATAAATTAATCAATTTTCGTCAATAAACAAACTTACTGAACTGAGCACTTGAGACTCTACTTAAAGTTGTAAAGTAATTAATTAATTGACGATCAACTTTCAGACCAATTTCTAGTGTAAGTACTTTGTACGGGTAAGCTCCACAAGTAAAAGCTTCCCCTACATTTATCTGTGGAGTGTATGTATGAAGTTTGGGCGGTGGATTGATACGTTAAACAAAGGAGTCTCACCGATCAACTTACTGAATTGAGCACTTAAAACTCTACTTGATGTTACAATGTAATTAATTAATTGACAATTAACTTTCAGACCAATTTACAATGTTGACTAGGTATTTAGTGGGACAGAAGGTAAGAAAAAGTACATTTTAAATGTCAAAATAAGTACCTACTTGTTGTACATAATAGGATGTGGCGATAATACATCGATGCTAAGCAAAAACAAGACTATCTGACCTATATTTTACTACGGAGATATTGCCTAAAGTCAATTTGAATAAGCAAGCGAACCATACGAGTAAAGTTAATGCGTTGCAGTCAAAGCCGACATTGGTTGGGAACCACCAATTCCCCGAAGCAATATTTCAGCCGATAACCTATCAATGTTTAACGGTGTAACGAAAGTTGTTGAATCACTGCTGCAGAGGGCACTTCGCTCGTCAAATATTCAGAGCGAGCCCTTCAGATTCTTACACCGTTTTTAAATTATATCCAGATGGTCTCACTGAATTCTTAATCACTCTACTTTTTGTGATAAACAACAGTTTCGAAGAAATTATAATTTAGAACGCTTGATCAGCTGTAAACCAGCGATAACCACGGTTCTCATTATAATATGCTTACTGAATCTTATTAAATCGTTTCAACTTAAAATTCGGCAATAAGTAGGTATCTATTCACGAATATTTGAAAACATGTATATAATCAGGTGAGTATTGACTGGGGCATTTATTTGTAACAGAACAACGAGCCGCTCTATGATATGTTCTAGATACCCCTTTCAGGAACCAAACGACGTATATTTACATACATAGTAAGAAATGATCGAGAAAATGCTCTATTCTATACTCACTTTTAAAGATTACTACACCTTTGATTTGATTTGAAAAACGAATAATAAGTTCTCTCTTTTGGCGTGTGGATCATCTCTGACTGAAGCGTGGTGTACCTACGTAAATTCATTTAGTTTGTGACGTAAGAACACGAACTCAATCAATAATTAATGACTCGTCTCGAATGAGGTCTCTGGAGTAATTTACCAAATGACATTTAATTACAAAAGTGGCAGATTTCGTAGGAATTACCTGGATGGATAAACATTAACTTATTCCAATTCCATATGCGAAGAGGAAATGTAATTCGTTTTATTATAAGACATTAGGGCGCGGTGACACTTCCATTTTAAAAACGAATAGCTCACGCATGGCGTCGCGCTGATGAGATGTCTCTGGAATGATTTAGGGCTGGAGCTACGTTATGGTATTCCTTTTCATGAATATTTCTTGCTACCCTCAAAAAAGGTACTCTAGCAATGAACGAACATTATCCAGAATTTCTTAGATTTTTATTAAAGTATTATTTATTTAAAAACGAATTTGCTTTTTTAAGTAATGATCATTAATGATGAAAATTTTGATAATGCAAAAGTTAAATTAATTCAATAGCAGTGTTTAAATACTAGGATTTAGCCAGGGTTCACTTATGCCAACTATTATCCCAAAGAGCCAGCCCTATGGCGCCAGGTAAAATTTACATTTAATTATACAGATGACTGTTTGTGTGTTCACATGTAACAGCATCGCGTTTATTATGCACACTGGAATAATCACAGGAGCATTGTTACCTGGATTGCTACAATATTTGCTTATTGTGACAAAAAGGTTTGTGTTTTCAACGTTTTGTTCAGAATTTAGAATAATTAATTTTATATTTTAATTAATTAATAAGTCATTTTACTTTTTGATGAATACAGTTATTACAATCACGAATTAGAAGTCTTAATTGCTATAAATTGTTTAAATACGAGTATTTTGAAAGCTGTGCTTTTATAAATGCGAAGAGCACTTACTTAAATATTAATTTATAAACATAACACAGTTTAATTAAAATTTTCTTGCTTTAATTAGGCACTATAAACTTGAAGTAAAGATTTCATAGACATTCATTTCGGGCGGCTGGCTCCAGTTTCCACATTATGCAAATAAGTTAATAAATTATGGAAAAGTTCTGAAGTAATTTAAAGTTGAATCTTCTCAGGTGCGCCTGATAACACTGCTGGAATCAAATCAAAGGATCCAAAGGGTGGGATTGTTTCCATCCATAACAGATATTAATATAGGATTTTTAAGTCTTATTTAGTAGGTACACTAAAACGAGTTAAACCGATAGTTTTAAGTTAGTGACAAGCTTGAACTCGGTAGAGCTTAAATCGTGTTTAATGTCAATGGTGAAATCAAACTTTGGTATCTACTTATTAGCATGGTGAAATGTACTCTGGTGCTTTCATATGGAAAAGAAAATGCAATTGAAAAGTCGGGTAGAAACTGCAGGTACGGGTATTGGGTAGGTAGGTATTATTCTGTGTTTATACTCAAGTTACAGGAAAAAACAGCAAAAACACAAATTAATCCACCCTTTGAATCTCTACAGAAGCTTAATACCTATTTAAAAAGAAATTCCAAGTACATTAAAATTATACATACAAAGAGACTGCGTACTATTTCTATTTAGGGTTCTGTAATATACTCGTAGGTATTATATAATTTTTGGGAGGTATTTTGGAGTGCCAATTAGCTGTTCCAAACCTTCCATAAAATTACCCAATTACACCCAAAATTACACGTAATTATTGATTAAAATACTGTAAGCAAAGTAAAAGATTTTGAGTAGGAATAATACATTTCATGTTTTTCTAAATTCCAAATTACTAAATATTTGCAAGTACACTTACTAAAGCAATTATTAGAACACACTTAATTGTATGGGCATAAAAAATACGGAACCCTCTGCGTGTGGTAAGCTCGCAGTTGCCCAGTTTTTGTCTAAACGGCCAAAGTTTTACATTTGTATATTAAAAGACAAAGCTTTCTTTTTAAATTTTCTGCTCGGTTCGTTATCACTTTTTTCCATAATACCTCGTCGCGGGGGAGCACAAAGCACGGCACAAAGCCGAATTCAGGACTGCCAGATAATCTAAATAAAATCCACTCGCTCCTCTGCTAACTCAGTCGCTAAGGGCTTCTCCCACTTAGGCACTTTTGCAATCGCTAAATTGTTTCTATTAGCAAATATAATACGCTTTATTGCTGGGTAACTTTCAAAATTTGTAGGTCACGTTAGTTTCTGAGAAAATAGGTTTATAAAATAGCATTATATTCAATCTGCCTCTTTGTTTATGAAGTTCTGATGTTGTTACAGCCCACACAGTATTATGTTAAGAACTGCTGATAAACTTTAAAAGTAAAGTTAAGAGATACAGCCAGTAACTATTTCTGATTTTGAAGTAGACGTATCAAAAATCTGGATTAAAAAATGTGGTTTAACAAAGCAACTCCTTAAACGTTTAATCGTAAATATAATTTTTGAAAGGAAAATATGTGAAACTGTTTCCCAAAGTGGAAAATACCCGAGATGGGATTAGGACCCATCCGGCGCGACCTGTTTATGGGCTGCCTGATTCCATTCTGTTTCTTTTATTGTAATGGCGGCAACTAGCGGCTTTGTCGGCTGCAGCCTGAAAGGGAAAGTTTAGATTTCATCAGCTTAACTCGTTATTATTATCTCCAGGACTGAGAAGGATACTTTCCAACCTTCCTTTTCTTCTCTTGTGGGTAGGATGGGGCAAATGAGGAGATTAAACTTTTGACAAAGATCTCAATACTAAGGTTGGGTTGCACCATCTTACTTTAACTTTAACAAACGTGAAAAGTCTGTCAAACTCCATACAAAAAAGTTATCTGCTGTTTTGTTGCAATAGTACACCTCTTTACTTTTCTCTACTTATTTAACGCTTGTTTTGATGTTATTGTTAAAATTATGACGTCATTGAAAATAAAGACTTCTTAAATGTTTTCACTCACTTAGCAAATCGTTGTGTGGTTATTGTGGCGCAGTTTAGATGGAAACCTGCGGTTCAAAACCAACGTCGTGAGTTCATATTATCCTCACTTAGTTGAGTACGAGCCATCACTCTCGGACCGCTGTAAATCAGGCTACGGTACATTTCCCCGCACATTTCTACGAGTATAATGCGCTTACCTTTTCAAGTAGGTGCGAACTTTTGGATATTGTGAATGAAATTAAGGTAAAATTGTCTAATAGAAAGTAAGATTTGATTTAACAACCTATTCGATTGATTTGTAGTTTTTTCCAAACGATTTTAGGCCTACGTTTTTTCCAAACGGTCTTTGTGAAGTAGGTAAGTGGTGTATCTTTAAAATTCAAGAATGTCTCGCAACATACCTCATTTATCAACCCGAAGAATGTAACCCAAGCAAGTCACTGAACCATTGCGAATAGAATTTTAAAAAGTTTCTGATATTGTGTGGTGTATAATAGAAACAAATTTTCTACTGCATTAGACTAATTTACCGCAAGCTACTGAATATTGAAGGACAAAAATGACACTAAACATAAGCTGGTATATGAAGTGCGGTATTTGTGGTGAGCGAGACGATACATAAAAGCAGGCCGTCTGTTACTGTAATAAGCTTTTCTGGAACAAGTTGCGCCGTAACCATTTAGCATCGAAAAGTATGCAAAACAAGAGGCTGAGAGGGCTTATTTTGTAAGGGGATTTAGGCAGAGTTACGACTTACGAGTCAGTAAGTTAAAGTCTTACGAACGTACTAGTAGAGCTGTTTTATTAATAAGCTATTTTAAAAGTTGAGCTGTTGTAAATATGCCAGAAGTTTTGGACTCCCTAATGGAAAGAAATGAAGATAAAACAGTCTGTCATCCCTCCCATCTCTCATCCAATATTTCATAATAATAAAAACTTGAGGAAGCTTACTTAAAATATATCGAGTTAATTTACTGTCAACAGACGTCACTGTCGCTTTAGATAGATGTTGATCGATGCTTCAATCCCCTTAATGTCTACTTCAGTCAGTGGGTTCCTACCCATCGTTTATCAAGGACTTGATAACAACATACAAACGAGGTGAACTAACTAGGACTAAATCCACATAGCGAGGTGCCAAATAATCAGTCGCTCTCCCAATCTGGGGTGTTTTTTCCCAACCTCTAGCATGTCATAATGCAAACAGTACAGCAAAGTCTGGCGACAAAACGCGTCTAACGTCTAGTCGCAGGTTGCAAACTCTTTGAGGGTCGTGTTCATACAATTGAACATAGCACCACCGCAATTGCGCCTTCCTGTACATTGTGTACACTTATTTGCTAGGGTTATCAAAAGAAGCTAGTATATTTATTTATGAAATTCATTGCTCGTCAAGTTTTGTTTGATAAATTGGTCTAATATGGATCGTTGAGTAACGCATTGGGGCAGGTAAATCGGGTCTTTGTTCATCAATCAAGGCGGTTTAAGTGGGCGGTTGTCTACCTATCGGATAAGGGTAAGGTTCTTCAAGGTAAGCAGCAGCCCTGCCCTACTATAGGCGGCAAAACGGCGCATAGCGGCAGGTGTGCCGAATCGTCCTTCATGAATATATGGAACGGCAAATATTTGTTCGGCCCGATGAGCAGCCGCGCCCCAGGATTGACGACGCCCTACACCCGATACATCGCGCCCGATAGTTTTTTACGATAAGTTGGACTAAAATATTTCACCAGGGTTTTTGTTGAAGGATTAGGTTTTCTAGTGCATTAAGGGCGAAAATTGGTAAAATCATTCCTCAGCAGACGCCGTGATGTCTTCGTACATGAATGTATCGTTTATCAAATGTCTACTTTTTATATTCAGTAGTTTAGCTATGAGTTTAAAGATATTTCAGTTAATTAATCAGTCAGGAAAAACAAAATAATAACTCGTACATTTTTTTAATTTTACATAATGCATTCCACTGCTGAGCAATAACTGTATGTACCTGAGCAATAACTTACGAATTTACTATCATGGTTTTTCTTAGCAACACAGAATTATAATTTACACAAAATCATGAATCTGTAAGAAAATTGGCAATTTAGCAAGATTTGCCAGCAGCCTATTCTAAATACGTTCTTAAAATACTTTTGAATATTTAAATAAATATTAATGAAAAATTGTGAAATAATTCCAAATTGTCGATACTTTAATTAGATGGTTGAAAATGTAGTTATAGAGTCGGCTAGAAGCTACTTCATTATTCACCGATAGGAACTGATAATAATTAATGGTGATCGAGTACAGTATTAATTGGTTGGTCGTACACCACGAACACCAGTAATTGATGTTGTCGAAATCGAAACGGAAATCTATTTCATCTGGCCATATTGGAATTTAGATTCCACTCGGCGGATCATTCATTAGCTTAATTAAATTAACATTAATTACCCACTCTAATGCCTATGGTTCTTTCTAAAAATGAGTCGCTTTGTAACGACGAGTAGGTAGTTCAATAACCATTAATAAAAACAACGTTCTTTTGTTTCAGCCAAATGACGTCAACTGCTGGATAAAGGCCTCCCTGTCTGTGCTGCAAGTATCCAGATACTTCCCATGACCTTTACCATAATTATCAAAACGTATCAAATATAATTTTGACCCTAGTTTTGCATAAAACCTTTGAAGTTGGGTTCTTCGTAAGTCTGGTTAAACCCAACTATTAACTGACTCAAAACTTCCATTCATTCCGAAGTTTGCGACTTCTCGAATTCTTGGACACACATTACTGCCGTATAAACACACTTGAAACTTACAAAGAAGTGTGGTGACCTAACAAACCTAACCATTCAAGTTATTTGTAATTTGAATTTAAAATATCAATTGCAATGACCTCATCTAATTACTTTTACAGATAATTTAAACTTTAAATTTTAAAGCAATCGTCTAAAGTTAGGTACCTACTTCTCATGAAAGTGGCCGTACTCGTTTAATGCAGAAATTAGTGATGGTGTTTGAAATAAAACATTTCTTAATTTCTATTTTCTAAACTTTACTAAATCAAACTTTTTAGTAAAGCATTGTTTCCACTAAGTGGTTAATGTAATGAAAACTTGAAGCTCATTTTCTAAACAAGTTTTGCGCAACTTATTATAAGAAAGGTATAATATCTCGTCATATAAAAGAATGCTACCAATCCTCTTACAAGCTTTAAAAAAAGAGCCTAAAACGCTGGATAGTTATCGGATAGTTATCACCATCATCATCATCATTTCAGCCATAGGACGTCAACGAACGCACTGCCCGTTTATTCCCGATGTCCCCCACTATTTGTCCACCACTGGTGGACATCGAGAAAAAAAGTTGCAATGTCCACCAGTGGGGGACAATGCTTTTCATGTTGATCGATTGCTAGCGGCCTGCGTCCAGCACTTCCCTGCTACCTCTATGATATCGTCGGTCCACCTTGTGGGTTTTATAGTTATTGGTGTTGGGATAGGCGGTGGGATAGTTATCATCAACTATTTAATCAATGGACATTAACTGTAGAATAATATTTATTGCCAAACTATCGTATCGATTGACCTTCTGAGGATGTGCTTCGTTCGCACCTCACTAGTCCGAACGCTTATAAATTAAATAGATCGCTAAACAGAAAGCGATTGCGTCCGCGCTCCACCCGCTCGCTCTAGTACTCGTAAATACCATTGTACTACTTTTAAATTTATTTTGGACGACTTTCCAGCTTTATCGGTTCACTTGGTGCGATTCGATTTCACTTAAGTTTGGNAGTTTGGATAGGACTCCCAACTAATGGAGTTTTGGTTTTAAAAAGGAGAAAACCTTTTAAGTATCATTAGAATGGTTATGTAAATTTTATTACGCTACTGTTGGCGTTGAAAATGAATTTAAAGTTTGCCCGAGGTTAGAGATTTTCTAAGGATAAGGATAATTGTGTAATTTTCTCTTGAATAAAATGGTTCGTATTGTGCTTTGAAATACCTAGTTCATAAGGAAATTATACTAACTTACAAATATAATTATGTCAGTATCATCTTTTTTTAGAAATATTATATTTGTATAATATAAGTACCTACCTACTAAAAGGAAAAATATAAGACAGGGGTGCTGGAAGCTCAAGGGTCAGAAGTAGTCTCCAAAAGTCTGCTTAAAATTAAAATGTTCATGTTTTCGAAGAACCGAGGTTTCGACGACAGCTGTCACAGTACCTATTTGGTCAGGTGGAACGGAAGTCCTTGGAAAATATTAATTTTATTTACAAGCTTTTATTTTGTATGTATTCCCAAGTATCCTTGACGTCGTCTTGGAAATCATCAAAGATACGAAGACATCCACAACTTTTTGTATTTTTCTCGGTTTGATTTAAGTATTTCGAGTATATTTCGTAATTAAAAGGTTCACGATGTCAGATATCTGAAGTGCCATCCAAGATTTATTTTAATAGCATAGGTACGATCACATATTGCTTCCATGAATAGTTAGCTTAAAATGATTGTGACAAGATATTATATCAAATAGAAGTGCATTAAGTTTGTATTTCCAAAGCGCTCTCAACTTGACCTTCGATGCCTTAGAAGCTATTCTGACTCAGCACTGAAACTTGAACCGTTTCTGGGCTACATGGTTTGGCCTAACGCAATTTACATAGATGTTTCGCTTAAAACAACCAAAGTTAGTCACAAATTACCGAAAGTTAGTCCTTAAAAAGTGAAAGTTTGTGTTTCCCTATTTGGTGTTGTCTCGTCCGAACTTTACTCGTAAAAGACATCGCAACAGCGTCGCTTATAGTGTTTTCCTGGTGTTTACGGCACTACACCGCCGTTTGAGGATACAGCTGGCAAAAAATAATGATCCAAGTTCCAAGTTTGGCCCAAATTTGTTCCATCACAGCCTGTCACGCCAGCCGTCTCTAATCGCTAAGGCCATGCCACACATGATTGCGAAGCTGAGCGCTATAATCATTGTACTACTGGCTTAGTAATATTCTTAGTTTTTTTTATTCTTGTGGGCTTTGATAGCCATGTCAGACTAAAGTTCATTCGTTTTAGCTAAAACCTCCTCCAAGGATTTCCACAACGACTGGTTTTGCGCTGCCCGTATCCAGGAGAAGAAGAAGAAAGGCTGGGAGCCGTAGTGTGGGCAGGCCTCTTACTAGGTGGATCGACGGCGGGATATACCTGATGGCAGCGCAGACTTCGTTAATTAAATGTCAATAATTTTCATAAGTTTAATTTGTTTGCTTCTTCTAAGGAGTTTTATTTAAACACTTTAAATTAAGAACCTCTGAAAGTAATCCAGTTAGATCTTCCCAGTGGTTTAACTTCCTCCGCTCTCGACACACGGCTCATTACCGCTCGTCGCGGAGACGGCGAAGAAATGTAAAACTTAATGAACTCATTAATCATGTAGCATTAGGTGTTAAGCGTTTGATCAAGTGCCGCTCAATTATTCAAAATTAATTAGAAGTTCGAACGAGTTGATAACTCGTTAGGATAAATTGTTGGATATGTACGTAGGTGCTGGAAAGTTGGAGTGAAGTCTTTGGCGCGCTACCTGCGTTGGACTGATCGAATTAAACGCAAATGATTGGAATACCGGTACCAAGGTATTTGCTACTGGTCGTTGTAACGCATAGAATGCCGAATACCGGATAATGAATCAAATAATCAGATGGAATTATAATAGGAATAGAATTATAAAAGAAATAGCAAAAGATGTAAAAATACTTAAACGAATTACTAAAAAAAAAACAAATGTTTGTGATTTACTTTAAAAAATTGAACTAAAGCCAAATCATAAAATGACACTCAACTATGAATCTATCAGACATTGATTGCCAGTGATTGGTCCAATTATTGGAATTTAACCAATTACAGGTTGGAATCTACACTTGAATTACAATCGAGTTTGGGTTTCGTTTCTACAAGCCCTAGAATCTCTTGGAATGTTACAGTTTACAATAGTTAATGTTTTCTACTCGAAGACAAATGATAGGCAGATGAGAAGACATTAACATCCATAATGTACGTTAGCGTACGAGTACCTACGTTATGTACGATCTTATGAATCGAAACAGTTAGCGCATTAGGACCGTGGTACATTTATGCCAAAACTTTCACATAGTGTTTCTTTGCCGGTTTCGGTAGCATACTTAGGTTTTCATCCTTTAATGCCCTCTAGATTCGTCTTATTAATACGTACACTTATACAATTTGGTTACTGTGTGATATAATATCACCAGTTTATATACAAACATTCTGGATACTATTAACCTGAATTAGGCGTCAAGTGAAAATTAAAAAAAAAATTCACAAGGTATTAAACTATTTAGTTAAATCGAAAAAATACTTTGAACTTGAAGCAAATAACTAAAGGTTTGTATACTCCCTGATGAAAAATGCCGTGTCAGAACGAACCAACAGCGACTAATTTGGAAACTTCAATGGATATGGGCTCATTAGGCGTGTGAACTTACAAGAAATAAGTATCGCAAGTTGCGTGTATCCGCTACTTCTAGGGACGACGCTCTATGCCAAGTTATCGATAAACGAATTATAAGAATTTAAACCATCCATGTTGTCAAGATCGTACCACCTATTGTAGTCATTTCTCCAATGATGCGTTATACTTGAGTAGGCACATCAGTCCTTTTTTTATAACTTTATGATTAGAAATTAATCAATATCGTAGTAATCAAGTCCGTAAAGGTAGAGTCGATCAGTAGAGAGGACCTGCTAGATGCGACAGTACTAAGTCTCTCCACAATCAAGCCTATCGATAAAATCATCCTATCGATAACATGACAACACTTGGCAGCTGATATATGGTTCACAGGTTAACTATAGTTGTGCCTTGTTTTCGACGAGTTTTCTTTTTCTAGATAGTTTTTGTTTTCTTCGTGTCTTTTCCTGTGTAATTTCGGGCGAACATTGAGGTTTGTTTCGGGGGGTAAATGATTTGCTCGCGAAGTTGTTTCACTTGTACAATGAAATAANGTCACGGAATGAAAATGTTCGTCAGTTTTCAAATTGATTCCTTCAACGAATCGCGAGCACATAGGTATTACCTTTTGAAACTATGTTACATAATAATCTCGAGTTAGAGAAAATAATCTTTAACTGTTCGTCAGTAAAGTTCAAAATTATTCAGATCAAAGTTGTTTGACGATTTATCTTGTCAAGAAGATTATTATGATTGATAAACTAAAACCTTATTGTTGGTTCAACCTGACATTATTATTTCTATTAAATAAAAAAAACTATTGTCAATTGGTCAATGTCATCATTGCATTGCACTGATGGGATAGAAAAATAAACAAGCAAAACCTTATTTGTTAGCAAACGTCATATTTATTTAAATGTTACTAATGACACTAAGGTGACGAACCTTTTCATTCTGCGACTGTACAATGAAATAATGATAGTTTAGTTTGGACACGTCTTATGTAAAAACATCGCCAGAGCTCATAATCTACGAACTTTATTTTCTATTTACATACTTTTAGCTACTCGTATTTGGTAAATATCAACTTTGTAAATAATCCAATAAGACATACATACCTATAGGTATTGCGGTCTTTAGGTCTTGGAATTTGACAAATTAAGTCCAGAAATAGAGTCTATAATTGAATGTAAAATTTTAAACTTTCGCGTTCCATTTCAATTAAAATGGTAAGACAATGTACCTACTCACGGCTTGACGTTCCGGCTGTGATGCTGCAGCCGTGGTCACAAGCAGACTCATTAATAAACGTCGCGTTAAGACCCGTGTCTTACTATTTTAATTATAATTGAATGTGTTAACATTTGCCTGTATCTTCGCAATGGGACAAACCGCGAGTTTGTAAAGTTGTCTTCATTTACTGGGAAGGGTGATAAAACTTTGCGATACCATATCGATGGAACAAGTCTAAGTTTAATTTATTACCTACCGAAGTAAAAGCAAGTAAAGTATCTCAAGATAATTCATTTTCTTAAACATAAGAAGTGTTTTAACTTCGCTGACTTTTAAACTTTTCTCGCAAATGTCTGAAGAAAATTAAGAACAGTCAAGGTAAAGTCTAAGTTGACTACGGACCTAGATCACCCGAAGCATCAGACAGTTTGGAAGTACGAGTATAACTAGGTATGACCTAGATGGAAAATTTAAATATGATAATATTTGAACTTGGCTTAAACCTTGGGGATACTTAAACTTAGCTTAAAAGTGACGAATGCAAAAATTACTAATTAATTACTACTGTTTATAGTTGACTGAAGTATGCTCCATAACGTACAGAATATTCACTCAATAGAATTTACTGAAGTAAAAAAGGTTTCTTCGATATGTTTGATTTCCCAGTACATTTCCCAAAATGGCTGTCTTATTTCCTACGCCTAAACAGTAAACATTTTAAGTGTATCCTACCATCCTTAAGTAAAGTCAATGTTCAATATAGATACCATTTTTCGATTCAGACTTGTCGTTTGCAGAAAGCAAATGTTTGCTTACTAAGTTTATCTGCTAACGTATAATGTTCGAGTAGAAAAGCGATTAATTCTAACAAAGGAATCGGCGCAAAAGTCCTCTCCAGCGATTTTAAGAACCCGAGGGTATTTACAAACAGACCGCCCTACAGTTTAGACTTTAAATGTACTGTGAGGCTGTTGACTGTGCTCTCCAGACCAGTTAATAACTATAGAATTTACTCGTATAATGTATTACCGCTGGTACTATGAGTTATTCTGTGGTATTAAGTATTGCCTTTTCCTGCTCGATATAGTAAGTCATCCAAATAATACAAATCTGTCTAAATTGTAAGTATTGTAGGTACTCGTATGAAACATAGTTTGTAACTTACCACTATGAGTAGGCATGGATAAAAAAGTTATAGTAATCTTGACGTATTTGAAGCGTTTAATTTTTACTAACTTTAGTGATGTTTCTTTTTAAGATAAGCAGTTTATTCAGCAGTTATTACTAAAGGCTTAACAATCTTACTCGCTTAGTTTTGAAAAAAATATGACGCTAGATTTAATTAGTCACCCTTAACTAATTGGGGATGATGAGACTACGAACGGCTGAGTTAAAGAGCAAAGATAAAAATACAATTAGTGCTCTCTTCATTTAACTAAGCGTTTACTACTTTCAATTAAACTATAAATAACATTAAATTAACACAAATTAATTTGAAACCCGAGCCTACGTTGAAAGGTCATACCTAAATTAAAATTTATTTAAGTTATGTAGAATGTCAAAATGAAAAGTTGTAAAATGTTCAATATTTATCTGTAAAGAATTTAAGCTACCTATCAGTCATCAATTACTTTTGGGCTTTTACAAGGGCTACAAATAATAAAAATAGAGCAATCTTCTGAACTACGAATCAGCTCATTCCACCAGGAACATGACTAATTTTCAAGAGGTAAATGAAAGATTTGGAATATCTATATACAGGGTGGAATTTTATGTATAATGCCTCCTGGAGCGAAAGTACTCTTAATATTGTAATTGCCCACGTTGACCAGACAGGTTAGTGAGGCGCATCCCTAAATGTCAAACGTTATTTTATACCAATACTCAACGCGTTGGGTGTGTGAACTTTCATATTAATGTGTGAGCCTTGTTATGTAATGGATCGTGACAGCTGTTGTCGATATTCCCAGCTGGCATGTAAAGCAGGGATGCGCTGACTGGACGTGCCTCCACATAATCAAGTTAATAAGTCGCGTCGTGCGCTCGTTGACCGAGGCTTTTGAGGAAGCGTGATTTTTGGTTGTATTTTTTGCTAATGAGATTTACTTAATTCATTAATGCTTACGTTCGCACTTATTGCTAAATGAGTTACTGATTTTGTAATTTTAAAATTGTGGGATAAGGATGTCATTGCTTATACTAATAGGTATTTGACTAAGTAAAGAGGACTTTATATGAAATATTCTATGACGAAATGTTTCCTAAAAAATTTTCTCACTTTTTGCAAATTAATGTGACTCAACCCAATCAAGTTATACATACGAAAAGTATCAACATGAAGCCGTGAGAGCTCTCGGCAAATTCAGATTTATTACGCTCGGCAAATATTATTTCGATTGCCTCCAGTATATTACCTTAATCTAGCAATAATAACGCCTATTTGGAGAAACAGATTATTATTATTATTCATTACCTTAACATTAATGAGATATTATTACGGTCTACGGTATCATATTATCTCCTGAGTACAAGGGCATTAGTCAACTACAGGTAGGGCTGTAACGTTTTGGCGAGTGGCGGTTCTAATGGGATCCCTAAAAATGATTAGCGTACAAAATCAGGTTGTTAAGGGACTGATTTGACGTGTAGCTTGTGTTAATGAAATCGTCCTATAATTTTTTTCTTTTTCATAGGCGATTATTGTTATCATAACTAAAAACTTTATATTTAGTTTTCTATAAAAATGGTTTATAGCGTTTAGCACTCTGGTACTGTACCATTCACAGTGTTTTAAAGCCCTCGTGAATACACAGCTTAATACGATCTGAAGTAAAGATTCAATTTTTTTGTCTGATAATTTGATTGAGTCATTGGCAACGAAGTATTGTTTTCCACTTTGTTACAAATAATTGTTTTCCACTTAGTTTCAAAAGCAATATTACCTTTTAGTCCTCCTGTTTAGAATACGAACCTTCAAACAACTAAGGTCTCTGAAGAAGAAAAAACTGATTCTAAAGGGTCCCGTTTTTTTCTTTTGAGGTACGGAATCTTAAAAAGAAATCTGAAGAGCTGGTAACCCTATAGGCAACAATCACTGATGTATTAGGCCGTGGTAAACTGGCTACACTGGCTAGATTAGATAGCTACAATTATTAAACAGTCTGAACTAATGTTAACACAGCGGTTGATTAATTCACGCTGTGATCTTGTGTACTTAGACGTGGGAATAGCGTCGGTGTGCGATCGTGCTGACGCGAAAGCGTGGTTATATCGTGTAGCAAACATTGTTATTCGCTAAGTAACTAGTTAAATACTTGACTGAAACAAACATAATAATATTTTTTACTTACCAGGACCTGTCAAGTGTTCATATATATATAATAGGTTATCCAATAGGTAACATGGCAGTATAAAATTACCTCTTATTAATAAAAAGTTACACCTAGGATGAACCTTGGATTAAAATGACATTACCTTACTAAATGACAATTTGCCAGAGTTCAAATAGGGTGTAACTTTTATTAATAAGGGGGTTACCGTTTTATNAAATTACACAGGTTTAGTTTCAGCTAGCTTTTACAGCCTCGTTTCTTTTTATAGAAAAGCTGTCGCCATCAATTGGCCAAATCCATATATTGCCTCTGAAAATGTTTATTCACCAGACTGAAGTGATAAAAGCTTTTATTGCCACTTAAAACTTTATTCTTTCTAAAACGCGTTCTTCATGTTCCATTATTCAGCGCCATTTGACTTGTCCAATTAACAAATAAAAACAGCGCGTAAACTTATGTCTTCAATCAAGACTAATTCCTCTTACACCAAAGTTTGTTCGGCTCGGCTAAGTTCTCGACATGGTCGGTTGCCGATAGAATGTTTTATTGCAGACAGTATTGGTTAGCAAGCCGTGTTCGTAAGAGCACTCACTTAAGTCTAAACTTGTTAATTTATTGTATAGGGGCGTAGTAACTGCCAGAATAACATTTTTACTTATTTAACCTTTTTACTCTATAACCACAAATAACACTAAAATAATTTTATGCGACAATAGCCAAGGGTGTTAGAGTTGGACTGGCTGACTCGAGATCCGAGTAATACTGGTTCGAACCCTGTCGCGGACATCCTGTATCGGACTATAGTTTATGCAATTCGAATTACTAATGTTTATTTTAAAAAAGATTTGGATTATATTGTACTATTTGTACAGTTAACATTATTCATACACAGCAATAAGTGTAATGTACAGCTTTAATATGCGCTACATAAGGAAGGTCTTTTGTAAGCGACTTTAATTTCGCTAGTGACTCTAACATCTGGCGTACAAGTTGTTTATGATGCGAGGTTAACCTTTTAATATAACGTTGCCGAGTTGCTGTCAGGATATAAACACCACGTTATATACAACTAAAGTGCTCGAATACTAGGTATGATCACTTAATTTTACTGCACATCAATATCACGAAACACCTAAAGCATTCTGTCAACCAGACACACAAAAGATAAAGCCGAATTTCTGACCATTGAGTATAAATCTGATAAAACAGAGATATCCATTATTTTTCTACACAATGCTCTCGCAGAATGACCCTCTAGCTCAGATATTGAATCTTGGCGAGGCATTTCAGGAATTTTCGTAATATTTGGGCAACATTCAACAAAAGATACGAGGGTTTCGATGTAAGGGTTCGGTTCAGTGTCAATATGAAAGAATTTATGGGAATAGGTACAGCAAGTAGGGGATCGCTCTCGAATTGGCCTCGTAAGTATATGCGTAGTGTTACGATTATGCGTCGTGAATGTGATGTGTGCTCTGCAGTGATCCCGCCGCGACGAGCTACATAACGTCTTTATGAATCTTTTATGGAAATGTGTTATATTCGCGACGTACACATTCTGGGCTTTCATGCTTGAGTAATGAGTGCAGAGTTTTCTGAGGGTAATGAATGATACTTATATATACTGCCACATAACATAATAACAGTAGTAGGTATCTACTCGTATTTATACTTAATTAATTGCATGTGCCAGAACAAAACAAATTGTTTGTTTGCGTGATGTGTACTTAATTAAAATTCAAACAGGATTAGGTATGCGTAATTCTCGAACCAAACCATTTCATCATACAATTTACTTTGTGGTGTTTGTAATCCGAAATTAATTTGGTAAACCTTTTGATTTCGAGCAATTAAAGCTCTTGGAAGGGTTATTGTGATTTTACTGTATCATTTTCACGTTTTGAAACGTTATCGGGTATTTTAAAGAGCCCATTAAACTGATACATTTAAGGGCGGTCGTATTTTAATAGCTATTATATGCTCTGAAGCTGATTTATGGAGGCTAAAAAGCGTCATAGCCGTTAATGGGTCGTTTCATAGCGACCGCCTATGGTCGCCGCTTTATAGACGCATTCAATGACACTCCATATTCCACACTTCCAATCTATATGTCGACCCATGTTTGAATTATATTAAAAGAAGATTAGGTTGCAGAAAAATTACATTATACAATAACTTTTTGTACAAACTTCCTTAGTTGGTGCGATTAAGCGCCCCTTAAAGGATCGATTTCAACAGCGATATTAATCCATGAATGATTTATTTTTACAAAAATCCCAATAAATGAAGCTACCTGGGATTAACATCTGTGTAAGCATTACTTGTATTTTCAGCGTTAATAAATAATTTTAAGAAACAGTAATCCGAAACTACTTCATTAAAGTATGATGGAAACTCTGGCGTTAAGCCCACCGCTTAATGAAGCTATTCATACAAAATTGTCTAATCTGGGAGCCATCTCTATTAAACAAAATTTCGGTTGCTGAAAATTGCTGGCGCTTATATTTCTTTTCCACTAAACGGTTTATGATAATTTCGATAAACAGTGTCGGCGAAATACCGCCGATGTTAATGAGAAAAGTTCAGAAAGCCTAACGATTTAATCAATCTAAGTAAATGAACAGCAACCTTGTTTTTTATGTAGAGCATTTGAAGTTTTATTTTGTTTCGCGGTCCAGTTGGGTTGGTTTTCCAACTTTTGTTCGTTTAAAGTTGAACCCGTAACGTAAATTGGATTTGCATACTTATTAAACAGCCTTTTGAGTCTAATGTTTACTTTGATCGTGTGGCGATTACAGCAAAAAATGGGCGAACTTTAATTAAGGTTTTTAGACACCGAGTAATGAATGGCTAGATTACGGACGGACCTTTGGAAATTCAATTACTAATTGCGTTTATATTATTATTAGAGAGGTGGAACTAACTAGGTTTCTTTAACATAAAAATTTTGTTGACAGTTTATTACGAGAAATTAAGCTCAATGTTCCTTAAAAATATACCACGGCATAAATGTGTAAAGTTTGCAGTTTCGTTGACGTTTTGACGTAACAACCCTCTGGTACCGACCGACTTCCACAAAGACCTCAGTTATAAGTTTTACCTGTAGTAATATTAAAAAAGAAAAATACCCGTAATAATTAATGATGCACGCGACAAAAGTGGCATACTTGCCTGCAACAAACCGCCCTAGCTATTTGACTATTAAATTAAATGGATTTAAGCGACACCACATTTCCAGGTACGGTACGGTACAATGAATCGTTCCCCTTTGATTTACGCAATGTAACATTCGAACGCGTCACTGAACATGAGACAGACGTGTGTAAGCACACAATACCTGACAGCTATGGAAATAAGAAATATACGAGAAACGCCTGTCTATGTAGGAAGCTATTCTTCCGCCTTTGAATGTTACGGAATCAATATGTAGATTCATCTTAATTTGACGTTTGCCATCTCCATTTTTGGTTGATCGATGATTTTTCTATGAAACCTTTGAAACTGGGCAATGGAAATCATTGGGGGAGGCCTATGTTCAGCAGTGGATGTCCTTTGGCTGAAATGATGATGATGGTCTTTCCAAGACAGATTTTTAGGTGAGTGATACTATCACAAATAATGCAATATAAAGTAGATCGAGAAAATTGCAATAATTTTGAATACAAAGTAAAGATTATGGACTCTACTCTGTCCGTGCTCCAGTGATAAAAGTTTCACTTATCACATTTCGTACCCATCCAAAGTGTACGGTTACGATTATAGGGAAGGACTGGCTAGTCGTAAAATACAAATATTGGTCCGTTAGTACGGCTGGCCAGCGGAGGACTGTAGTTATCGGAAAACATTTAGCACTATCCACACGCTGCGCACGTTTCCCCCGGGCTTAATGTGACGGGCACCTACTTACACTGTGGTGTAAGCTGTGAATGGCAACATAGTGATTTATTAAATAAAAATAACTATCCCACGTTATTAATCCTGGGTCCAGTAAGCGTTCCGTGTCAGGACTATGAAACGCTAAAAAGTAGAGATTCCTATTTTTAGAGTCTCTGTCTAGATCAATTTAAAGTTCATTCTCTCATGTGCTATTCATTTTAAACGTAGACATTTTAATAGATAGGTAATCCGTTAGTTACAATTCGGTGTGAATGTCGTCCCCGTAATCCGTACAGAAGTCTCTAAGGGCAGCGGTAATGGCATTGCTTATTATTTGACGATATTTTGGAGATGGAAGGCGGTTTCTGTGGAGCTTTTCCACTTATATCCTCGGCGCTATTCTAAAAACATTTACAAAATCGCTGGCCATTTATTTACAAAAACGTTAAAAACGGCTAATACAATAAATAATTATGAAGCCTTTTACACCGTTATGTTTTACGTTTCTTGCTTACATAGTCTTTGTATGTACAAGTACATTATTATTTAAGCAACTGACCTACTTCGTGAATACTTTTATATTACGTTTTTCCTTGTCATTCATGAATGTCCTTTGGTACTTTCATTTAAACTTCCATTTTAAGTTCCTTATTTTACTTGTAGTTAAATTAATAACGACAATACTGAAGGAATTATAGGATTGAGCAGATGAAATGATGACAAAACGTAATGGTCGTATGAACGGGGAAATGTGGGTCAAGTTTGACGGCCGCTTAGGAGCGCTGCACGCGCGATGGGGCATGATAAATTACAGCGATTTCATAATGAATTAAATGATTTATCAAAGCCACAAAGTTTACGAGAGGTTTAGGCTGCGTTTCCAGCAAAGATGTTTGAGATAGCGTTAGATAGCGAGCCACTTTCTAACTAAGGCTGGCTTGCACCATCTTACTTTAACTTTAAAAAAATGACAAAAATCTGTCAAACTCCATACAAAAAACACCGGTTATCGTTATGGTTACGGTTAAAGTTAGTGTAGTGCAACTCAGCCTAAGTAAAGCATAATAAATTGTCAAATTGAGATCGAGACTCCAACAAATGTACAGTTCTGTAGAGCTCACTATACATATAGAGAGAATCTCGCTTTGGCAGCTGCTTGGTGGTTTCTTTATGAAATGAAATAGCCTATGTAGTCTAGTCGCGTTGCCAACAATTCTTCGATCGCCCACATGTTTAGAGATTACGGTTGCCACAGACCAACATACAGTTTGGTGTAGTATTGGTGAAATAAAACCCTAAAACTGTCGATTGGTAGATAAATAGTAGTTTACATAAGAAGAAAAAACGCAAACATTCCTTTCACCAGTTTAGGTAAAATAACTTTAGTTCTCCGGGAGAATTTAGCACAATTTTGGTGGAAACTCAGCCTAAGTTCCGCTGCGCTTTATTTCTTTTGCATGAATTTCAAGAACTTTTTAATTTTCCTGACTTTTTCGCCGACTTGATGGATGGCGTTTGTATATTTTTTAATAAATTTTTAGTTAGAAACATGTTATTTTAGCTGGTAAATTTACGTACAAAACAATTTCGACTAAAGATTATTTGCGTACTTTTTTTTTGGTATTAACTTAGTTAAACTTAATTTGAATATTAATCTACGACATTAAATACGTGTATGCTTAGCTTATCTACTTCTATGTGTTTTCATACATATTTTATGTTATTATTAGTAATTATTATAGTCACAATCGCAGCAAAGAACTAGTGTTTGTAGGTATATACCAGAATCCATTGCAATAATTGAATAATAACAAATCTATTTGTTATATTCGGGCATGAAATAAAATTAAAACAATCATTAATACATGTCACATGGATGGTTTTGCGGTCTAGGTTAATTGGATATTCGATTGTTGGAGTGGTGAAATGAAATCAGCGCAATGAGCGTAAAATTGTTCTCTACTACAGCACATTTATTTGATTTCCATGTCCCGTGACAGTGTTCGACAGCTGGAGCCGTGGATGGCAATGAAAATTATGGTAATGAGAGCGGAGCGAACGACGCCGCCATAGCGTATGATGGCCACGGAGCGTTCACTTTCCACACCTGTGCGCATAGGCTTCTTATATGTATTACGAGTACTACATTACCCTTTATATTTCACTACTTTACACACAACTATATGTATTTTGTGTGTTATTGAAAAACGGTTTAACAAGACCAATGTTTTCGTTCAATTTTGATGGCCGGATAGCGCAGAAAAACACGGTGTCCTGGCTGTGTGCGGTTTGTAAGCGGATTACCTATGTCTGAAAATAGATCGATTTTTTGTTGATAGACCTCAAATGCACCTACAAAAATATTCTAGCTGTTATACCCATTTATTCTTTCACTAGGGTCACGATCACATCAAATTGGTATTAAATTCAATGCCACTATCACTTATGCAATGTCAAGTCCACTCTACCGCGGTTGCGATTCGATTGTACCCGATTACCATGAATATTGAAACTCAAACCGACTATGACAATATCAAACGATACCAAGTACAAATTCAACAACGCGCGCCAATAGCGAAGTTGTGTTAATTAAGGCAACAAACTGAATAGTTTTAATTGCAAAAGTTTTAACTGTTAAAACGGGTAGAATTTAGGCAAAAACCTAACGTACTCGTATAACGTACGCTTAAAATTATTTTAAAGCATATTTCAGTTGGAACTAATTATTTAGAATTTTAGATTAAAGTCTGCATGCTATGTACATTTTGAAATACCCAGGCTGGTGTATTATAACGTGGGTTGTATACACGGCTTGTACAAACAGTAGGGAAATATTAAAATTCGCTGGAAGTGCCCCACTGCACTTTCGTACAAAAATACACTAGCGGATAGAAAAGGCTCGTTCATGTTTTATTCCCGAATATTTCACTTTAAAAGCACTATTAACAGTTCAGATCGATCAGATTCTATTTAGGTTTGAAACAACTAAGTAGCTAAGCATGTGCCGCTGCCGGGAAAAATCTGAGGAATATTCCCAGTAGATATTCAATGGGAATTTTTCCAAGACTGTTAGACAGGACAGGGGAATCCAACATCTTTTTCCAGTCAAGTAAGGCTAAAAGCTACTATGTAAACTAACCACTCAATTAGCAACGGCCACGCTTATTACACTAGTATTTCTTCTTTATGGTTATTGGATAGGTTTCGTTTTCAGAAGCGCTAAACATTAGCCGCGCCTTTGTGAAAGTTAAAACCCTGCTCAAGGTTATGACTTCAATAGGTAATATTGTTAAAAAATGACTAAATTTATTATAGGGTTAACAAATGGCTTCTGTACCTGACTGTAAAAAGCTCCTCTTTTTGAGAAAACACCTATCTCCGGCGGCGTTTGATAAATGTTTGCGACGGAATAATGCAACGTCCCGATGCTACGGGTTCTATGTTTTTATTGGCAAGTCAATTTCCGGTCCGCGACTTCCATTTTTTGCCATCGTTTATCATTTTGAGAGAAATACAGGGTGACTGGAACTCAACCCGCCATAGCTAATACGCGTATAGAGGAGGTCATTTGCTAATTATTGAACCTTACTTTCTATGTCTAAAGTTTTATACTTTAGGAGATATGTCAATTGAATGAAATTTGACCTAAAAACTGCTTAAATTTTTTTTCTCGCGTAATTTCAACAGTTTTTTTTATTAGATATTAATATCGAATATGTCTTTATTCAAATAAAATAGATTTCTAATCCAGATAATGATTGAATAACTAGTTACGAGCCGCCAAAGTCTAACAAAAGTACAAACCACGAAAAAAAATTGTACTTCGAATTCGATTTAAAAAAAAACTAATGGTGATAATGGATTGCCAATAATCTTAAAAATATCTCTAGCTTCTCTTCTTTTCAATGATATATCACACGTTGTAATTAGATATTGAAATTAGTCAAAAATTCAAAGTTTATGGAAGAAAATGGAGTAATAATACAAAAATTATCAATACAAAGTTGATTTTGAATTTTTTTATAATGTGAATGTGATTATTATTTTAAATTAATTTTTCAAGAAACACACAAAAATAGTTATGAAAAGGAGTATAGCAGAAAATATGAGATGTTTGAAGATACTTTGTATGGATAATTTTCGTATTATTACTCCATTTTCTGCCATAAACGTTGAATTTTTAATAAATTTCAATATCTACTTACTACGTGTGATATATCATTGGAAAGAAGAGAAGGTAAAGATATTTTTAAGATCATTGGCAATGCATTATCACCATTAGTTTTTTTATAAATCGAGTTCGAACTTGAATTTTTTATCGTGGTTTGTACTTTTGTTAAACTTTGGCGGCTCGTAACTAGTTATTCAATCATTATCTGGATCTGAAATTTATTTTATTTGACTAAAGGTTTATTCGATATTAGTATCAAATAAAAAAATCGGTTAAAATCATGCGAGAAAAAAAATTAAGCAGTTTTTAGATCAAATTTCGGAAAAAGTATGAAAATTGACATATCTCCTAAACTATGAAACTTTAGTCATAGCAAGTAAGGTTCAATAATTAGCAAATGACCTCCTCTATACGCGTATTAGCTATGGCGGGTTCAGTTCCAGTCACCCTGTATACACAATACGGGACTATTGATCTGATAAATTAAATTAGTTTACCAACTCAAATAGTATGAGAATTTCATTGAGCATTAAGCAAAAAAATTTTATTTTTCTTTGAATATTTCAAGCACCTACTTGCCAATTTAGTGCCATTGTAATAGTGTTAATAATTAACGAGGGTTGTAACTAATGAGTAGCTCAAGTTTAAAATGAAAATAAAAGCTCAAATAATCAGAAAATAACATTCACATTACAGCGATATGTCTAAATCAAAGCAATCTCTAGTCACTCGGAACAGAAATAACATTTTGTTTCATTTCCAAGGAAATGTTCTTGATTCTTGTTCGCCTAAAGTAACACGGTTAGTGAGAAATATGGGTATATGTACATAATCGCAAATTGAATATCATACAGGAGCACCCGTTCTGTTGTATGCTCCCAATAATGGTTCAGCCTTTTGCCTCACTTGGATGCTGCAATGGCTAATTAGAAATGTACTAAAAGGTTTTATTTGGTGCCATGTTTCCTTCCTTAGAGCGAGATATAAAATCTCGCTCTATCGTCAAATCATGAGTGACAAAGCTAAGCTAATTGAAACTATGAATTTTTTTATGCAGAGTGGCTCCGACGTTGTATCATCCGCGTCTCTTTTATAGACATTGATCGATGATCTATGAAAACTTTAAGTTACACATTTGGGGATAGGGTACATTCTACGAGTTTAGTGATATCCCATTTTAATAATACCCACGTTATGCGTTTCTTAATAATCCGCCAACATTTTTTTGTATATTTACTCAACCTCATTTATAATCTAAGAGTTTTATTATCCTGTACTCTTGAGAAGATGCTACTTTATGACGAAAATGCTACAGCATCATAGTGAGATATCATCCTCAACCAAGTACAAAAAGCTTATTTGCTGTTACCTACATTATATCGACATCTTATTTTAGAGTTTACATATTCAATAAGGGAAGCTTTTTATACAAACAATCTTGTTGGGTTATTCACTTGGCAATATTTTAGATTTGTTTTTCAGATCTATGATGAAGTCTATAGATTGCTAGTCCTACATGGGTATACTTTCTCTATTGATAACACAAAAGGACACTACTGCACAACTGCACATACATTCGCCCAATCATAGTGCTGAATACAGTATTTGAAAAGCTTAGGCTATTACGATGTTGGCAAAGGGTTCTATTGAGAATGATAATTGCATCTGTCGAATTCGACTTCGCCGCATAATGTTGTCCGTTTAAGCCCTCGACTGCACGGCCTAAATGCTAATAGGATTGTGTCGGCTCTAGCAAAGCGACGTGAGAATGTGCCGCAAAGCGAATTCGTCATGGCTGTAACTGTGACATACAACATTGCGAATTCGTCGAATGTAAACTGGACACGTGTATACAATTGTATTTTGGTAGAGCTGCTCGAGTAACACAATTTCTCCAGTGGGGACGAGTTCAAAAAAGTATTTCACTCATTCAGACAAAAAAAACTTACAACAGACATGTACTCGTAAAACATTAGCTAGATTTTGTAAACTTCAAACGTAAACGTGTATTTTATTAGAATTTAAGATACAGAGACAATATAATTAATCTAATTAGTTATGGGCAAAGTTCTTTAGGAATTAAGATTTCAATTTGCCTTCGGATACACCGCAAGGTCAAGCAGACTGAGCTTTGGTGATTTTATTTCGGTCGTGGGAGTCAATTTGGCTGAGTGGGGAGCGATTTGTGATGGTGCGCGATAAGGGTAGTTCGGGACCGTGACATTGAAGTTGCGTCACTCACGCGACTCCAGCAGATCTTACTTCATGTTTACGCACAAATTACACTTTGCGCTAGTCGTTAGTTTAGGGAGGTGTTTATTTTCGGAATTGTGTGCGTAATGGTGATGGGTAAGCAAGAACAGGAATATGATTTAGTTTAGTCATTGAATAACACTTGGTTCGATTATATCTAGTTTTTGCTCAACCTTCTCTCTTATTTTAGATATCTTCCCCTTTTTGCAAGAAAAGGTGTGAGCAGTTTTAGATTTAGTGTTTTATTCAAGATTAAAATTTTACATTAAAAAGTGAATGTAAAATATCTATTTACTAGTTTTTTAAATGAAACATCCAAACTCAATTATCGGATGCGCCCAGCGACCACCGCTTTTCTTTTAAAATTAATTTGAACAAACATTTGCTTCAGCGGTCCCGGTTTTTCTTTGTAATTCTCCTGTTTACATTTCAACAAACTTTCTTTTAGCAGCGTTCCAACGAAAAAACAATGCCGAAATGGTTTCTTTGTTGGATATTTGTGCCGGTGCCCCATCCTGAGAACCGTGGTACGGCCTTTCATCCATTAGTAGTATTAAAAAGTCAACCTTGTCCCTCGTTCTGGCTCCACAATGGTGCAGGGAGCCTGATTACTATTGAAATTATGCCGTGAGGGCACCAGAGAGCCGTCGGGTTACTCGAGATTAAAATATTTTATTGCGCTTTTTGTGGACTTGCGATGGGCAGTCGGAAATGCGAAGCGGGTCTCTTGTGTGATCGTTGAATTATTCGTGCAAAAGGAACAACCGCATTGTAAGCGATAAAACACGACGTTGTTTTTATGAACGGGTCTTATCTGGCCGCTTATGAATAACTCTTACAGGTTACAGGGATGGTACAGCTGATCCGAAAATCATACCACACTACTGGAGTTATTTTGCAACATATTAGGTTGATGTGCTGTCGACCGTACTTTTTGCGGTAAGTATTTAGGCCAGATTTTATCAATGTTTAATTTGATGATGATGCTTCAATAAATATTCACCAAGGGGTTACCCATATGTCTGTAATTGGTTGCTAATTTTGAACTCCAACTGAGAAGGCCAGTTATAAATTGTAGCAGTAATACATATAAGTACCTACATTATTGTATGATTGTATCAAAATTTGCTACTTACGTTGACTTACTGTGAGCGTGTCAGGAACAATAAATATGTGGTAATTTCCGCATATATTGCTTTGTTATGGAAATTTATCGAACCTTGTGCGTGAATTTATGGTCAGTATTAACGCATTCACAGGTAATATATGGGGGTAAGTAGTGAGGAGTAGCAGCGGTGGAGTTATGGTTATGGGAAGCACGTATCAGTTATTACCCTATCTTGAGCAAACTGTTCAGATTTGCTGTAACAGTGATGTATTTCTTAAACATCAGTATCTCATTGTTTAAAGTAGATATACGTCTGAACCCTAATGTCTACAAAAGAAGTTTATCGTGATAACAGCAGTATCATGTATGTATTCAGCACAATTCTACGTGTATTGAGTAGCTAACTAAATTGTCTTATCAAAACTTCGTAGTATGGCGCATTCGTAGCGCTTTCGTAGTACTCGTACTTTCGTAGCAAGCAAACGATGTAAATCAATTCGTAGCCGTTACAAAAACCTCATACGTTTAGAGTAGGCGCACACCGTTGATTTTTCGTCGGCCGATAGTTTAGTCGGGCAGTTGATCAGTATGGGCATGTATGGGAGTGCGCACACTACGCCGATTCTTCATACAAATTAAAATCGGGCACATCTATCGGTTAACTAAAAATCAACGGTGTGCGCCTACGTTTAGCGAGCAGACAATCATGGGCAATCTCCGCTCGAGTATATTGCCCCGACCTTCGCCCTTTGCTACGGTATCATGCGCCTATTAATGAATTATGAATCAAGGGCGAAAATAATGCGATGCGGCCCACTTGGGCGTTGTAACACGAAAACGACATTGCCGAGATAGGGTGAATGTGCTGGTAAAGGATTATACCCAATGAATTTTGATGGATATGGAGGAACTACGCTGTTTGGATAGGTTGGGGATCATAGGGGATGAATTTTGATTATGCTCGTAAGTGAAAGGATTTATGCTTTATTGTCTAAAAACGTAATTGCCTATTACAGGATATAGAGCTACGTATATTGGCAATTTAGAAAGGATGTTATTTTTTATTACAAAGGGTCAACCTTTTCTCAATTTGTGGAAGAATATTTTATTAAATGAGGCTATTATATATATTATTATTCTTGCCAGTCAATGTTTACTTTTATTACAGAAAGAAAAAAGACGTCACATTGCTAGTAAAATACCAAAGAGTACAAATTACTTCATATATTTTAATAACAACAGAATATGAGAATATTCTTTGGGCTTAGTTTCTGCGATTCTTTGCTCGTCTTGTGGGCATTAATCTTCATTACGGTGATGAGCAAAAGGTTACAACCCCTGTGTAAGTAGATACGTATACGTATGTACTGTGTAGCCTCTGCCCAATGTTTGTCGATCAAATTAAGTTCGTGTACATAGCCGAGGGCGTGAAGATTGCTTACTTTGCTCGTCATCGATATTTCATGTTTAGGTATTGATTGGTGGTGCGTGGTGCACTACACATTATTTTAAAATTGTGAAAACTCAAGATCAGGGTGACAACGAAAAAAATTATATAAAATTAAATTTTAATTCGCAAAAAGGACGTTTGAGATCATGAGCTTTGTCGTATCATGCGAACTAGTATCAAAATATCTTACTGCAATAGTCTCTTCGGTGCGAAGTTTATGTTTGTCTCACACACCCTAAGTATTCCAGCGGGAGTTGGTGAGATGGTGCGTGTCTAACGTATCTTCCTAAGTATTCTTAGCCATCTTTTAGACTAAGAGCTGGTGAACGCCAGACCTACGTCATTTTACAAAAGCTGAAAGTTTGTCAGCGTATGCTCCCAATATAGGATAGAATGTTGGTGGAAGTTTGGGTCATCGTGGCTTTGGCAGCTATCCTAAAAAAACTATCTGGCAAGGAGTTGGAACTGTCAAAACTATCTGGCTGATGTGGAAACAATTTCTAATCATTGCCCAAATATTATACATAAAAATCAGATTTTGTGGTATAAGGTATGGTATACTAGCTCTTAGTCTATTTGGTCTACTTAATTCAAAACCTCAATTTCTAGGACATTTTGAAATTTGGTCACTAATACGGGATTTGGCAACACAAACACTTTTATGAATTTAGTAAAACTGTAACATGAAAGTTTCAAATATTATGTTGAAATTGAATCCAATTTTGAGCTTCGTTAGGTAATGTCGATAAACATGTTAAGGAAAAGCTTCCCACGTGGCCTCGGGTGGCATGTTTACGGATGTATTTATTATGCGTTTACCTACTTTCTGAATATTTGCTTTGCAAAATAATTGTATGTAAATAGTGAGATCCCTTAAGGTTAAGGAAAATTTATGATAAAATAGATTTGAGGCCAGACAAAATACCTAACATATTTATTTAAATTGTTAAATATTCTGGGGTTATTTATGTTATTTTCTTCCTAAAACTCAAATACCTACTTAACATACTTCATTATTATTTCTATTTCATGACAGCCCGAATAAAATATTTGGCCACACCAACAACCTTGAAGCCTCCTCTAAAATGAAGTCCGTTGGCTTCACGTCATTATTTGAGAGACGACGTCGGTCTTCTTTCTGCCACTTCAAAATTAATTGTTTTCAGTAGACTGGCATCAAACAGGCGCCACCAAAGGCCTCGGCTGAGGGCGAGAGTTGTAGCTATCGTCGACTCAAAACGAGGGTCGGTAAAGTATGTGTCAACACCCCGACCGACGCATAATTAGAGAAAAAATATATTATTTTAGCGAAGAAAGCTTTGTTTTCATTCTTAGATAGGTATGTATAACCTACAATGACTTTACTAGATATAGAAATGGTTTTAGTATGCACGCACTTAATTGACGTGGACTCATCTTATGACATTAGTTTATTATTATGAGAGATTTTTAAATAAATACTTAAGCCTAAAAATACAATATGTCAAGAAATAATAATCGCCAAAAAATACCGTGCATGTATGTAAAGGCATCTTTCAAAGATTATTCAGCTCGCACTAAAATGAAGGTTATCTATATACGCATCCCTTGAATTAACTATCCTACTAACATATGTAAAGAAAGTCATTGAATACATGTATGCTACTTCAAGCACCAAATTTCACACACGTTTTGAAGGAAAAAACGGGCAACAATAATTATACGAGTACATTTCCGCGTCAACACGTCTCATTAGAGGGACTTTTTTCAATGTTGTTCGTACGCGAACATTCGGGCCGTTATTTACCGCGGGAAGCAATGAATAATGCACGCCTGCGCGCCGCGAATGTAATTCGGTTAGCGACAACGCCGCGCAAGACACGAACAATGCGCTGACTTTTGAAAGCCACTTCAAATATTGATGTAAAAAAGGCAATGTGAAACTACATTACGTTTTTTGAGTTCTTTGTTTTATAATTTAAAGCCTCACTTCATATTTTAATAATTCCTGAATGACATAAAAGTAACCCAAAAGTTAAATTTTTCAATTGCAAACGATAACTCCCACGTCCATCGCAGAATTCTTTACAAGTACATGTATACAAAAAATTCAAGATTATCTTCCTAGAAGGAACCTATTATATCTAACAAAATATAAAGACAGCTTACGTGAACGCTAACAAACGTGTTCGACATCTTTGTGCCTACCATGAGTTTACGTTAGGTGTGCTCGCTAGCGACTGCGTAAAAAAATGACATTTAAATGTATGACATATTGTGCAGCGCCCCTAGCGGCTACTTTCAAGAAATAAAATCTTCATAGAATTTTTTGACGTATTCGCTAGCGAGCTCACCTAACGTAAACTCATGGTAGGCACACTTATTATTAAGAAATAGGAAAGACTAGCTACAAAAACCGCTAAGAAGCGGGTGCTGCGTACGATTGCTAACGAAAGAAAAAACTGTATCAGCTTTTTGCAAGGGCGCGGATAAATCATTTCATAGTGTTTAGTATCGTGCCCTAAAAGATATTGGAGTAATTTCTATGCCAGAGAAAGCGTTCGATCTACGGGATTGGCACTATAAATCTTAAGTTACAATTAAGCCGCCCAGTATCGTCTTTTTTGCGAGAAAAGTTTCTATCAACTTTGAAGTGCTTTCAATAAAAGACGTCTGTCTTGCAAATGATAACTGAAATATATTCCGCCGCCTCAATTCATTAAGTTTTTTACTAAGACCAATGAAAATGAACCATCGTATCTCATAAATATACGATTGAATAACAAAGGCTGAGTTGCAAGATCTTATTTAACTTTGACAAACGTCCAAAATCTGTCAAACTTCATACAAAAAGCACCGGTTATTGTTATTGTTACGGTAGTAATAAGGTGGTGCAACTCAGCCTAAGAATTGTAATTACATATTATTATATCTGATGTTTGGGTACTTCTCATTTACACTGAAATTTGATGGTCACACAGTAATAGTTCATAAACNTTGTTACGAAGAAAGAAAGAGGATGAGATAAACGAGAAACAGTAGGGATTCCGGAATATTATACTTATTTGCAAAAAGTTTAATTAAAATTATTTTTGTGTTTTCATAATTGAAGGTTGCAGGCATCACCAGTCCAAAGCTAAATTATTTACCTGCTTTATTGAAATCGCTACCGATGTTCCAACATTATTGAGCAACCAACAACTCGATTGTGAAGTCTTCAACTAGGTAAGTTTACTAAGTTCGTAAAGATCTTTGGCTGGACTGCAAGATGACCCAAGTTCATAAGTTAGTATTCCGATTGCAACTTACTTGGGCTTTGTAAATTAATTGTGTAAAGGCAGTCAGTTCAAAGTGCAACAAGAAATTTTATTAGCAGAAATTAATTCAAAGGACGTCTCTTAGTCGAGCTTGGGAAGCGAAACAGATGCTAAATAATGTAACGGGCAATTTCAACAAACCGTTAATAACGTTTAGCTATAAAAGGCGGCTAAATAGTTTAATGTTTCTGATAATGAGTTACTTCCTATACAGTTATTGGGAGAAATGAACAGTAAATAAATGTATTTCTTTTCACTAACGTTTCTTTGATACAAACAAATTAATACTTGATAATAGTCAATAGATTTTATTGCAGGAATATTAGCTTTACTTGTGCGTACGTGTTTTGTTAGATTGCATGTTAATTTAAATAGATTTTTCACAGTTAGAGTCAAATAAACCAGAATCTCTTTACACCTAAGATTTAATAAAACGTTCCCTGTCAAAGATGCGTTATTCTTAGCTCGCTCTGAGTTATAAGGAAATTTCAATATAGATCCCGACACCTCGCTGAAGTTAATGAATTTCAGTGCGGCCATCCGCTCATATTTTAATAAAGGTCCTGTCATGAGCAAACCCTGTACAAATATGAACGTTCCGTACCCGCAATATAATATTATTCTAATAAAATAATTTTAATTTAATTTGGAACAGGAAATGAGAACTATTACGGAGTTGTGTCGAGCGCTTGATAATAATCTTGAATATTCTAGGAGGGTAAGAATCTCATACAAATTATATTCTTGCTCTACTTCAATGTAGGTATTACGGAGTATGTGATACTTAAATATTTATGGAAGATAGTTTTCTTTACAAACTTTAACTTACTTACTTCGCCTTAGTTTGGGACGGGTGAAAAGAAAATAATTTAAAGTTATGGAACCCTTCAAGTAATAGACTTTAAAACTAATTGCAAGTTATTAAAGAAGAAATATAGACGGAAGTCTCTAGGTATTAAAAGCGTAGATATAATACATATTTCTATATTATAACTAGCTTTCCGCCCGCGGCTTCGCCCGCGTGGAATTTTGTCTGTCACAGAAAAACTTTATCGCGCGCGTCCCTGTTTCAAAAACCGGGATAAAAACTATCCTATGTTCTTTCCCGGGACTCAAACTATCTCTATGCCAAATTTCATCAAAATCGTTTGCGAGGTTTAAGCGGGAAAGCGTAACAGACAGACAGACAGACAGACAGACAGACAGACAGACAGAGTTACTTTCGCATTTATAATATTAGTTGGGATAACTAAAGTGATAGCTTTAATAAGACACTTTAAATCTTCAGTCCAATGCTATAACTCCTTAAATGATGTCCTAGACTGTATCAATACTGATGTAGTCTAAAGGTATGAAAATTGCGTCTATGATAAAAGATATATTTTACAACCTAATTATTCATTCCAATCTCTCCCTGCTCTTTCAAACGCAATGTCTTTCTGTAATCAGCAAAATTTTTCATTTTAAAATACTCCCCACTTTATGAGCACTTGATCCTATTACAAGGTAGGACAAATAGCCGGTTTGTCGGCGAAATTAATAAATTCCCCCAATAAATTCCGAGTTGACAAATGTCTCTCTTAGCGGTGTAAGCTCGTCACATTTTCATAAAGCAGTTCGCAATGAGTTGAGTAAAGAGTAGGGATGTGACCACGCTGAAGGATAAATATTTATGTTTTAAGGAAAAATTTATTAATAAATTGGATAATGAGGGATGAGGAAAGATTCCGCTTATCAAAATGCATTCTTCATAAATTTTCGTCTGACCAAAAATTTATTGCACCTTAGCTAGGTACCTAAAATAAGCAAGTAAGAAATATACCTATCGATGACGGTGTCAGTAGGGGAAATAAGTCCTAAAACCTAAGTGGTTAATCCAAGAGCGCAATAGGTAAAGAGTTTCTTTATATTATTATCGTTAATATCATAACAAATATTCGTTAATACTATGTTTCAGCTGGCTTGAAAACGTTCCTAATGTATGGAGAGAGAGAAAGAGTCACTTTCGCATTCTTAATATTATGTAGGTAATCATGATATTTTAAAGTCACTAAATTCTGACGGTTACTTACTATGGAACTTTTTTCAGGTGAAGCTCTCAACCAACGGACGTCACTAACCAAAACATGGCTAAGACAAAACGGCGGCGCCAGTGAATAATGCATGAACCAGTTGGGGAGTCGAATAATTTTAATGTAGACACGGACAGACCGCCAGACTCCTCAGAATCCAACCCTAATCTACTTTTCGATTTACCCGACTAAGCGCGGACTTTCAGTTTCGCGTTCCGAAACCACTACCCGTTACAAGTTTTACCCTAAATACCTTTGTAGTTCTTAGGTCAAAGGTCACATAGTAAGTCGTAGGTGTTGTGTGATACAACTTCTGTCCCTATTTGGTGTCCCGCAGCGACGGTTAAGCAAACTATGTTTGGAAAATGTATATTAAGTAAGTACATGAAAGAGCACCAACCAGAAAATAATTGAATCAGAATTTAGCCTTTTCTCTTTTGATAGGATTTGTCACGAAGTCTTAATAAAGCCGAGTAGTAAAGTGATTATTATGAACCAGGGTCTCTAAGAGCTAAAATAGATGACTGAGTTTTCAAGGCCAACATGTATTATACTCGTATTATGCGGGAATACTAATATACTTAAAGCTCAATCAATTATTTTGCTCCTCAGGCTAAATCAGCTTAATTAGGTTACAATTTACGTAAAATTGCTCGCAGTAAGAACTCCGTGTGAGCGGCAAGTTTCCGAGGAAACTAAATAAAACTTAAGCTAACCAGAACTAATTACAGATCCATTAGACGCCACGTAGATTGCTACGAGTACCTAAAGTGTACAAAACTAACGACTTTGTTGGAAAAAAGTTGGCTAAGGTGAAAAAGTAGTCATTTTGTAGACGGTAAGTCATTTTTGTCTGTGGTGGTCTGTGATGGAAGAATAGTTATTCTTTTCACGTTTTATTTTGACTTCATTTGAATGTACTGTTTATACTAATTAGACTTTTAATTTGACCTTTTAAATATGAATAGACTTAATAAAATGTGTGAGCATAAATGCAAATGGAGTCGTCTCCTCGCGCCATGATGAAAATTTCAATTCAGTGACCGACGTATATTCACTCAGTTTGTGTGCACTGTGCACTGTGCACTAGGTTCTCGTATAATTTTATTTTGAGTAGAGTTCGTATAAACCTTATTTGTCTTAAAAATAAGCATTTGATTTTAAATATTATACATATTTGTTTAGACTCTTTAAAAAAAGCATATGTATTTGTCTAAGCTCTAACCTTTAGAGCATAAGTATAAGTAGCTGTTAAAGTATAAATCCCAGGTTCATTTGTTTGTTAACTCAAATAAGTTATCATTTCAGACAAATTGAATTTNTTTATATATCATTTCAATTGGATTTAAAACCAATAAATAAAAATGCTAAAGCTATTAGAGGTACTTGTTGGTGACCTTACCTACACTCTAAAACTTTGTCATGTAACTCAATAAAAGTAAAAGCTTTTAGAGTTAACTCGTGTAGGTACAAGCAGGTACTTACGAGTTCTTTAATCTTGTGTTTTGAGTTTGACCCTTTCGAAATGCAAGCTTGACCGTTGTTAAAAACTTTACGTTTGGTAAGTACTTAGGTAATATTGGTTTTGTGAAAATGTCGCATCAGCGCAGTGAGACTGCCCAACAAGCATTTTGGTAATAAGAATAAGTGCGAAATGTAAGACTTTTGATTGCCAAAGGTGCTATATCAATTGGTGTTATACAATTGGTATTATAGCGTGCTATAACTCACTTATGAACCTAATTTGGGCCCACGATTTTTCAAATTAGGTGGTTAAAAAAGTGATAAAACTGAACTTTGAGTGATAAGATAATACAAAGGTTGAATAGTGATATTGGAGCCATTATTTCCACTTTAACTCCCTTACTGATAAAAATTGAACGCTCGTTGAACAGTGTCTTAAAGCACAGTGACGTTTGGTATGGAAATGTCACTTTAAAACAGTGTTCAACAAGTGCATAACTTTTTATTAGTAAGGGAGTGAGTGTTTAGTGGGCGATTTAGGTTACAGCTGCAACCCAAACTGGTAAATACGTTGCCGCGTTGTAAATCACTGTAATTAACAAAATGTTTTTTGTCGTCGCAAAATTACGGAATTAACTAGTTATAATTATTTTTTGTGTCTCGTAAAATCGCAATAATTCTATTCCTTTGTGCCGCGGGTTGACAATGCCAGCATGATGTTCAAAAGTTCTACTAGTATTCGTGTTATTCTGCGGCCTACCGCAAAGCAGTATTATTTCAACCTATTATTTTTCTGAGGTCTGACGTAAAACAATGATTCGCTGGTATTATGTTTCGTGGTGGCAAACGATGAACCCATGTTTTTCTGTAATACGTACCTACTCGTATTTACTCATTTGTCGATTAAACATTAATTAACGATTCGTTCATTTTTTATATACCTACTATTTGGCTCATGAATAACGTAGTATATTTTATTTTGAGGAATATGATTTCCTCATACAATAACATTGATTTGACTACAACATACTCGTATAAGTGTAACTTGTGTAGGTATATTACTGAAGTTAAAAGCTTTGTGAATCAAAAAGAATATGTTTAATTTAACTTCAAAGAATTGTGAACGATCTGTCTTGTGTGTGTCACGTATTCTTCTTTTTCTTTCCAACGTATTCTGTATACGTGAAATATTTACGTGTCTTTTAACTGTAAAGTTGGTTTTCTTTTTCGTTTCGTCTGTCGAAAGTAATGAAGATGAATGAAAATAAAGAGTTGAACACTTTATACGTAATCATTATTATTTACATAATACATGAAGCATCTAAATTGCAAGCTAAAATCAAACATTTTTTTTGTGTTTAAAAAGGGAATAAAGCTACGGAGCCCTAAAGCTACGCATTCTATTCCAAACGCTTGTTTGAGGATCTCTGAAACTAGTCCGGCATTTTATAAACTTTGCTATTAATTATAGATTACATGTAGAGCTTCCAAAGCGCGCTTTGAGTATATCTGAGTTTAAATAACTTGTACGTTTAATTAGAACCACACAAGTAGGGGAGACCTAGGAGAGTTGTGACAGAGGTGAGTTGTGACAAGGACGATTTCTCCTTACTTAATATAGTTAGGAAGCTGGTAAAAATGCTTGTTTGTCGCTTTTAAGATGCTCTTCTTGACTAAGTACCTGCGGGCGGCGCACGAGACACGGTTACGTAAATATGACGTCTGTGTACAAAAAAATGCGAAAAGTAAGTTTTTCTTCAAAATTGTATTTCAATTTAAGGGAGAGTCCGCTAATTTGGACCAGTTTTTTTCAATCCCATTTTACACATAGTTTTCTTTTGTTTTTGCTAATGTCCATGGTATATAATAAAAGATACATTATTCAACTTACTATTTCATATGTATTAATTAACATGATTGTTGTATATTTAGCACAAATCAACAAAGTACGAGTTCAGAGCTTCGGTCCAATTTAGCCAACCGGTTCGATAATTTGTACCACAGGGTTACTAAATTGGATTTCAATAAATTTCAAGCCTTTAAAAAAAACTATGGCAAAATATTATACGATACATTCTTAACAAATTAGGAAACGAAGAGGAACAGTAGTTAATAACATAGACAATCGATATTGTTTTACACGTTATCACGATTTTGAGTACAAGTTTTGTAATTCCAATTATCGTAACGCACACTTGTACCTAATCTACTTTGCCAGTCTTTTGCTTTCATTTATTGTTAGTCAAACATAACTACGCTATAATAACTTCAAAATATGATTTACTAAAAAAAAATTCTAAATCCTTTGGTAAAGTTCCATACAACTTGATGTGGTACAATTTAGCCGACTAGGTGATAGTGCTTTTAAAAAATCGGTAAAAAATATAGCTTATAAATACCGAAAAATGTTTCAAATAATTGTAATCCACACTAATTTACGCTTCTAAATAATATATTAGAAACACCCTGTGATTAAATTTAACAAAATTACAATCTAAACATGTATTGTCAAAAGTTACTTGAAAACAATGAAAAAATACTTTTCAAAATAAAACACACGTGTTTGTTGTCACGGCAAAAACCACATGGACGATATTAATTGATTTTAGTTGTGTATCGCTGAGTGTTGCAATTACAGACATTCAATAAATACTTTACGAAATATGAGGGTGGTACAATTTACCCGGCGGTACAATATACCGAACTCTCCCCTATATCATGTTTTAGTATATGTGCACTGTTGTGTTATTTTTTCTCAAGTTGCATGGTTATTCAGGTCTCAAAATGTAGCACTGATCTTTTCTGTGCGCATCGTGTTTAGAATATAAATATTATTATTCGAACCAAGTCGTCATTATAAACACGCTAGCTTACATAATTTTTCTGATGGGCCATTTCCACGATGTTTTAGATGTTTTTTTGTGTGTTAGTAGGTTCATAATTTGTATAATTGCATGCTGCTCCTTTTTTTTTTTATTCAGAATGCCTAATAACTATACATGAAAACCATATAGAGGAACTGCTTGCTAGAGTCGAACTCTATTAGGACCTGACTTAAGAAGTGATTAGGTTAAAGGGTTAAAGTTTAAAATATCCTGCGACCTCTTACAATCTAAACTTGTCAAGATATATTAAGAAGAAAGAGGCTTATCAAGTAACCCCAGAAGGCGAATCTCCGTCTTTGGGCCACCGATGCCATTCACCAATATCAATACCATCGCGACTATTTTATTTTTACAGAAGAGGAAGAAAATATATTAAGTGACTATATTAGCTGAAAATATAATAAAATAAATCCAGTGTCGTGGGAGAAAAATGAAAGTTGGAGAAATGTGGCTCAATCTGTGTAACGACATCCTATAACTATTTGTTTTTAGGTACTTAAGGATGATTAAAGTACTTTTTTGCTAAAAATTATATTTCATTGAGTATTATGGTATTTTTATATCAAATAGATAAAATACAATGCTGTCACAATTCACCTCGGTACCTGTCACAACTTACCTCGATGCTAGGAGAGTTGTGACAGAGGGAGTGGTCTAAGATTTTGGTGATTTTCTTAGAAACCCTAATACTTTAGTTAACTTTGGTGATTGTTTTGAAAACAGAAGGAACGGCGCTACATTAATTTGTATGATTCATAGCTGTGGAATGTTTTTTGACCAAGATATGGCCCCTAAAGTAAAAATTGTCACAACTCTCCTAGGTCTCCCCTACTGGGATAACCAACGCACAAGTGGCGGGTAAATCGAGCACGTTTCCCGCCATAGTTGCACTACGAGCGTTATACCCCACTCGCCTTCACGAGATATCGCAATCAAGTCGTGTTGTTCAAACAAGTGAGGGTATATTTCATCGACTTGAAAACTGCAATAGCTCCCAAAGCAATATCCGAGTGTTGAAAAGCCGCCGAACAATTTCGAATATACCTCACGTACACTGACGCGTGTCTTCAGTTAAGACAAGGGTTGTACAGCAATTTTTCCATTTTTGACCTTTACGTCACAGTTGTATTTATGTAACTTAAAAAAATATTGTTGTTTGGGTGCTATTTATACACTGATTGTATGAAAGAGCAAGAGGTAATGATCAGCCAGCTGCAGTTCACTGCTGAGCGTAAGCCTCCAAAGAGCAAAGTCCCGCCATATCTTTTTTAAATTTCGCATGTTGCAACAACATTAGCAGTATTGCGGCTTTGTGTCTGTGGTAATTCACAGTCTAGTAATCGCAGTAACAAATTACAGTTGAATAATTAACAAGAAAATAATAATTTTCTGTCTTAAACATGTAGACAGAAACAGCAGTTTTCATTTGGAATAAACATCACGAACTGGAGCGTCTTCCTCGCTGACTGGGGTCATAAAACACACGTTATGCGACTTGAAGCGATCTTTGATGAGTTTCTAATGGAATTACAATCAGCGAGATGGGGCATGCGTTAAGTTTGAACCGTATTTAATTATATGTTACGTGAGCACAACTATTTACAGCCAAATAACGTGTTCAGATTAATAATAACTAATAACATTGTTCCAATCCTTATGAATTTTCTTATAATTTTTTTGCTAAAGTGACAACCCTGCTATAATGCCACAAAATAAAAATTTTATATCATTTCTCATTGCATTTGAGCCACGTAGTTCCGATACCAGCTAGTTTGGAATGCTTGCAGTGCTCTAATTTTGAAACAATCTTTCTGATAACTACTTTAGAGTCATCTCACGATATTTCTTGTTTCTTGAAAATAGTGGAAACAGGAAATGCTCATACTCGAGTTGGCATTTTTTTTTAAATTTTTGGTATTATATTATTATTAAAATGTCTCGGTTTACTTTAAATAATTTTATGATAGCAGAATATACAGGGTGACTGGAACTGAACCTGCCATAGCTAATAAGCGTATAGAGGAGGTAATTTGCTAATTATTGAACCTTACTTTCTATGGCTAAAGTTTTATAGTTTAGGAGATATGTCAATTTTTATACTTTTTTCANCGAACTGTTTACGTCAAGGACACCCGGCCCGCGAGTGTCGTATGGTTCCATGTAGGCAGTGTAACGAGCGACATAACACACTATTGCATTCAGTTGATGCCACTAAAGCCAACAATGCTCAAATACAACCATCGGAATCCATTGTCAACTTCTCTAAAGAAGAAAATACACATGTCATTTTGACTACTGCCCTAATAGAAGTCGCGAATCCAATAACTAAAAAGGCAACTTTAGTTCGAGCCTTATTGGATTCAGGCAGTCAGTCATCTTTCATTACAAAATCATTGCAACAAAAATTATCATTAAATTCTAATCCAACTTCCATCAATGTCATTGGAATTGGAAACAACTCAAGCTCAGTCAATGAAAGCTGTGTTGTTAAACTAAATTCCACTCGTCATAATTACCAAACAAATCTAAATTGCTTTGTTCTTGACGAGCTCACAGGAGTTCTTCCAAAGTCTCCAATCAATTTAAATCAATTGAAATTTCCTAAAAATATTAAATTGGCAGACCCTGATTTTAATCAGCCAGGCCCTATCGATCTTTTAATAGGCGCAGATCTATTTTGGGATGTTCTAATATGTCAACAAAAATCATTAGGAAAAAATAAACCGAAACTTCAAAACTCGAAGTTTGGCTGGTTAATTGGCGGTTCTATTAATTTAAGTATAAGTAATCAACTGCATTGCAATCAATCTTTAATCTATAAAAATAACTCTATTATTAATTTATCATGTTGCTTATCAAAATTCAATTAAATTTATTAACTTAATTAATTAATCACATTATTTATCTAATTTTACATTTGAGAGCATTCGTAATACT